>NC_133652.1:35550013-35850013 GCF_009905375.1 Apium graveolens
AGATACTAACACAAATCTTTCTTTTTTTCTTTTTTTTTCTTTTTTCTTTTTTCCTTTTTTTTCTCTCTTTTTTTTCTTTTCTGGAATGAGTGTGTTTCGCTCCATCTCATCCATCCCTAGACTACTCATAAATATGAGCGGCTACTAGCCTTTTGACGCCTAAATTTTATTAAAAACTAGCAATGAAATCCCTGGCTTTCCCCAATTTATATTTTAGTGCTCTTCCGTCATCAAGGGAATAACAAACATTCTAAATGTAAACAAGTGATTAAATTTCAACAACCAAACCAGAATGGTCCTGATCTAGTCCAAAAGCATCCAATGAGACTTTTGAATAGGCTTTGCTTCTGGACATGCAAGTCAATTTATAAGAACTTAGTCATCCCTTTATTCATCATCACCACACCCAAATCAACACCGACCTACCAACCGGAAATAGCTAATCCTACGGGATCATGATATACGCTATGCAAATGCAAGTAAATGGACTCACATAATATACATAAATAATTATGCAAACAATTATGGTCTATATGAATAGCAATGCAAGATTATAAATGAACTACCACTACACATGCAATATAATTCCTATATGAACACAACTCTACTACTACTAATCCTTAAATTACCACCCCCAAACTTAAAATATTAAATGACCCCATTGAAGGCAATAATAAGGATAACAAGAGCATACTGTTAGGTCACACACACACTGTAGAGGGGGTGAATACAGTGTATAGTACACTCAAATCGAACTTTAAGAACTTAAGTAACAGAAAACAAACTTTATTGAAATAATAAACTCTGTTACAGTATGGAACTGTTACCTCTCAGTGATGAACAAATATCACGAGAGCTGCTAGGGTTACAATGAATAATCTTTTCTAATAATGATAACACTTATAGTGTAAACCCTATGTCTGTGTTTATATACTACACAGTTATAAGATAATCGCTAATTGATATGGAATATAATTCTGCTTCCTAAAATATATCAATCAGATATCTTTTCTTCCAAGTATTCCATTCTTCACGGAATTCCTTCTTCATGCATATCTCTTCTTATGTTTATCTCAATCTTCTTTCCTTTAATCAGCTACTGTCCTTATCTGATTATCCTTCAGCACTTAAGTTCTGATATCTATCTTCTGATGATTATCTCCTGATAACATACGTACTGATATCCTTAAGTCCTGACTTCCAGTATAAGTACTGATCAACAGTTAAGTACTGATTTATCATATTTAGTAAAATCTGAAAGCTAAACATAAAACATATTAGCCATGACATTATCAAATATATCTAACAATCTCGCCCAACTTGTAAATTAACATAATATACAAGTTTAACAGATATTTGATGATGTCAAAAACATTAAGTACAAATGCATGATAATTAGACTAGATAACTACAACTTACAGTCCTTAAAGTTTTTACCAATTTCAACTTCTGATAACAACTTCAGTCTGTATAAATATCAGAATTTAAGCAGTTGTAGATCTTCGACTTGGCTTCTTTATTTTCTGATCTCTCTGATATCAGGAGTTGTTCTGAGATAGTTCTTCAACAAACATTTCTCAGCATATCTTAGTTCATCAATCATTCTCCTTTTAACATCTTTAAGCTCTGCAGTATCTTCACCAGTCTGAAAGATTGCAGCTCTGAGATCATTGATCTTTGCTTTTCTCAACTCCTGATCTAGTCTTATAACATAAGCTTTGTCAGACTCTAGATTGAATTCAAGTCCTTTAATACCAAGATACGTTCTGATCTGTGCAGTATTAGGTTTCATATCAACAATATCACCATTGTGATCTCTGTACTTTGGAACATATATGCTGTCAGACTTAACAGAATAAAGCCTTTTCTGTCTCTGAATTTGTTCTTTTAAGTAGTTTGCAGCAGTCCCTGTTATTCTGTCATCCACTTGAAGTAAGAAAAGTACATGCTCCAATTCTTCAAAATACTTCAATGGAATGGCATTTTGTCTTATATGATAAACCCTACCATCTGTCATGAAATACAACATGATGTATTCTTTCAAGTAGGTATGGTAAACCATCTGTACAGATTCCAGTTGATTCAATCTCTCAGGAGTTGCTCCAATACCTGGTTCACTCAAGGAAGTTGGATCATTGGTAGTGTTGTGTACTCTTCTTTCATCAGCACTTCCCAATCCAGTTTTATCTCTAGCTTCCTTTCCAGTAACTACTCTTGCTTCAAAACCACTTGTAGTAGTCTTCAAAGATTGAGTCTGTTTTGCTTTAGTTAATCCTGGTAGGAGTGTCTTTGATCTATTTTCTGATATCAAGTTAACTTGAGCTCTGTCAGAGGTTACTTGCTTCTTTTGAATATCAGAACTTACAATTTCTTGACTCTGAACAACTTGAGCCATGTCAGAGGTTGTTTTAAGAACTTTTCTTGAAGTCAGAGCAAGATCATCTTTTTTATCAACAATTTCTTCTTCCTCAGGAGGTACATAAGCCTTGATAGGTTCACCAACCTTTTCTTTACCCTTGGATCTTGGATCTATCTGTGGTTGTGATCTAGCCAATGTTGCTTCAGTATGTGTCCTTTCTTTGATCACAATGCCTTTAATTTTTGGAAGTGACTTTTTACCAGAAGCTTCAGATTTAGATGTGACTTTCTCTAATTTAAGTCTGGCTTCTTCTTCCTTTAAACTTTCCAAGTCCATTCCTGGATTTTCTTGAAGAAATAACTGTCTTGACATTTTTTCATCAAGATCTAGAAGTTCATCAGAACTTATCCTTTTACCAGCAGCAGAACTTATTCTTTTCCCAGTATCAGAACTTGTTCTGTGACTAGCTTGTCTTGATGTAAACCTTCTACCTTGACTATGACCGCTACCCATTCCAGAGTATCCTTGATCATCATTTCCATCATCCTTTCCTTGCAGTGTCTTGTTAGTTTTGCATTTGGACTTAATTACCTTCTCCCCCTTTTTGGCATCAGCAGGTAGTAAAAGAGTGATAAGTAATTCCACTGAGGATTGGATTTCAGTAAGTTGAGATTGCTGAGAAGCTTGATTAGTCAGAATGTCATCAATCTGAGCTTGTTGTTTCTCTTGAGTTTTCTCAATATAAGCAATCCTGTCAATGGTAGGTTGAAAGAACTTTTTCTTATCAATTTTCCAAACTTGTTATTGTTTGATAAAGTTCTCCTGAATCTTGTGTAGCTCTGCATGAGTAGTTGAATGAAGACCTTGTAGATGTTTAGTACTCAATGCAGTGACTCTAAGCTGGGTTTTAAAATCATCAGAATTTAACATTTCATCAGCTTTAGTCAAGTGCTCAGCAAGATGTAATGCATTTGGAACACATGAAACTGAGTTCCATTCCTTAGTCCACTCCTGACCTGCAGGAGTTTCACTCCAAGGTACTGGTGCATCCCTGATAACAAACTCCTTTACCAGTTCAGACTTAGGAAGAGTCGGTTGAGGAGTATGTCCTGAAGGACCTACTTTATCAGCATCTACAGTTGGAGCAGCTTCACCAGTATCTCCAGCATTGGCAGCATCAGAACTTAAAGAATCAGTATCTTCTGATAAGACAACAGTGTGAGTAGCAATGGAGGCTTCAGCATCCTCTAATTGCTGATCTGATACGAAGTTCTGATCAACAGCCATATCCTGATGCTCACCTAAAGTCTGATCATTAGCATCTTGATGCAGAGAAGGTGTTGTTGATAACTCTGGAGTTTGAACAGCATCAGTAACAGGTGTTGTGAAAGGATTATTTGCTGTTGGAGCTTCTAAGAAAAGTATTTCAGGCACAACCAGGTTCTGAATATCAATTTCAGCACTTGTGCCTGGATCAACAAGAGACACAGATGGTGTGTTAGCCTTGTCAGATACAGCTTCCTGAGATGGAGTTAATGGAGAAGAAGTGACTGGAGCAAATTCCTTGTCTTGTGAGATCAGAGATTCCTGATCCCCTTCCTTAGCTGCTTCCTCTTCATCATCTGAAACTGGCCTTTGTGCCCTCTGTTTCTTGTACTTCCTTATTGATTTGGATTCCTTGGGGGTTTCAGGAACTGTCATTCTTCTAAGCCTCTTGAGAAGCCTAGAACCCCCAATTTCAGAATCCTTCTGAGAAACCTCTTTCTCAGCTTCAGTTACAACAGGTTCTCTAGCAGGAACCATTTCTTCAGAATCAGAGTCATCTCTCAATGCAATCCTCCTTCTCTTTTGAGGTGTTTGAGGAACATTCTTTGTCCTCTTTGGCTTGGAAGATGAAGGCTTCACAGTAGGTGCTGAAGATGAAGGTTGAGCAGTCTGTGAAGTGGAGAGATAGGATTTGAGATATGTTCTGAGGGTAGGTTGAGTAGAATGAGTGGTAGGTGCTGAGGATGATGGTTTTTGGTTATGGTGAGTTGGTTGAACATTGGAGTAAACAGATTGGTAAGTAGCAGGATCAGCATTTACCAGAATCTGTTTCACAGACTGAGGAATCTGTAATGGTCTCACCATTGATTTTTTTATGTCAGCATTTATCAGGTTGTTAAAGTATCTTTTTGCAACCTTAAAAGGTGGGGTTTTAGTGCTGACTAACTGGGGTTCATCAGTACAATACCTATAAATAAGTTGACAGAATTGAGCAAAGTAAACAACAGTTCTATCCTCTGTCATCCTATCCCCAATAAAACCAATTAAAGCAGTTGCAAAATCAAAGTGAGTTTGATTGATAAGTGCATACCCGATGTGCTGACTCATTATTGGGATAGCATCAAAGTTTGAACACTTGTTGCCAAAAGCCTTGGTGATGCAATCAAAGAAGAAACTCCATTCTCTTCTGATATTAGCCCGTTTCAACTGTCCAAGTTTCGTCATACTCTTTTCATATCCCAAATCAGTCATTAACTCCCGAAGTTCTGATTCCTCTGGTATAGAGAAAGTATAATCTTCTGGAAGATGTAATGCTCTTCGTACTGTACCAGGAGTGACTACATAGGATGAATCACCCACTTGGAAGATAATACTGGGAGTTCCTCGTTTACCACCATCATCAAAAACTCCAGTCCTCCAGAACCTTAGAACTTGTTGACTTGAAAATAATTCAGGCTGAGTTAGGGCGTACCCAACCTCACTATGTGCAAGAAGATCTTGCACAAAGTGCAATTCTGATGGAGCTTCAGCGTGATCGAGAATTGCTGCGTAGTTGTTTGGAACAAACTTAGCTCCATAAATGATTAAATCCTTTGGTGCCATGTGAAAAAATATTGAGATTCAAGTATGCCTGTTAGGTGTTTGAGATAATGTCTGTATGAAAAACCAACGTGAGAAAGAAAGAGAGTAAAAGTAAGGAGAGGGATAAAGTATAAAGAAAATAAAAGATTAAAGAAATCTTTTCTCTGTTGTACTTATACTCTGTACAAAAATGTTACCGTTGGACACCTGTCAGACATGCAGTAATAACGGATAGTTACTGGGCTCGAGAAAACAGTAATCATTACTTACCCATTTGCCGAGTTTCAAGGAAAAACTGTTCCATGTATCAAGAGAAACAGTTTTAAATCAAAATTTAAACCGTTAGCACTGATTGAATTATTTTTCACTGCATCATTGATATTCTGAAAATAAATCATGTTAAAAATGACCGAGATAATTTCGATAAATAAGTGCTGACAGATAATCAGAACTTAAATAAAAACAAAATGTAAATGGTCATCAGAATATCAATCAGGATTTATCAGCACAAGACAAATAACTCAGAGATCAAATCTTGAAGGAAAAACAATTTTCATTAATATATCAAGACAATACATTCATGAATTGGAAATTTACATCGGTACTTATACAAGATTTTCCCTAAGCTTCTAAACCTAACATCAACAGCCTTAGTCCTAGCTAAGAAGCCTGACAAAGCTGAAGATGAAGAAAAATAGGAAGAAGACGAGATTAAGTCATCTTCTTCTTCCTATCTTCAACAAACAGGATGGCGAGTCGTATGATTCGCTCTTGTTGGCGGAGAGCTTCCAGCCTTTCCTCCTCCAATCGCTCCAGATGGTGATGGTAGTCCATATAGAAGAACAGGAGGCGTGTCAGTACCTCCTGTGGGACTGAGTCCCATATCTCCTCAGGAATGGCTGTGACATGCCATTCCTGCTGCCACTCGGCACAACTTAGCTCCGTATTGAAGGTTTGGTAGTTCAAAAACATGTTGTATCTGACCATTGTGTTTTTGAAAGAAAAAGGAGGATAAGTGTGTGAGAAGAATGTGATGGAAAGACTGATGTGAAGTGGTTGCTTATATAGACAAGAGAATGCCAGGAGACGCAAAGAAATTTAATGCTGATGGGTAGAATTAATTCTACCTCGTCTCCCTAGACTTTGAAAAAGAATAACATTCATTGGAAAGAGGAATCATGGTTTAGACCGCACAAGACACAAGAAACAGTGGACTGTTCAAGTACGAATACTATTACTCCTAATCATAGTGACTATTAATCTTCCACTTCAACATATTCTAGTACAAACTGAGACTGTTATCAAATTTTATTCACAGATAAGCCAAGTAAAGGATTAGACTGAGAAATCAGAACTTAGACCTATTCCAGAACTTAACAGTCATCAGAACATAATTTCTTAACTCGAAAAAAGAATGCCCATCTTAGTAAATCCTCATACAAGTTCTGAGTTATAGACGTCAGAACTTAATCATCAGAACGTGTAACTAGAACTTGTCCTCAGAATTAGTGCAATGTGACACAATGACTGTTTATCTAAAATAACATAGACAACCACAGAAATTTTCATCATTCAGATGGAGTGATTAGTGTGTGCATTAAGCTAAATAACAGACAAAGAGTAAAGTCTGATTCACTTCAGTACATCTTAGAAATAAGGCATAACTAAAATTTTGCTAAAGAGCTGTCATTGTCCTGAAACCTACTGATGAATGAGTTCATGCTTGAGTCCACCTCAACTGTTTTGTGCTAATTTTATGCATCTTTTGAAATTCTATTTTACAGTGGCTTCTCAGTGTAAGTGAGTCACGACTGTTTATCAGAATTTATGCTATTATCAGAGTATTTCTCCAGTAATCATAGAGTGTGAAAAGTCACCAAGAAAATATTTTGCTTTTCTAATGCATATTTACTTAATACCAGCAATGCACTTGGGTCGTCCCTTCCACATTTTTACTCTAGATCTCAAAGGAGTACCTGATTTTATTCTTTGATCTTTTTGCTTTTTCTTTTGATAAGTGAGGTTTATCAGCACTTAGTACATTCAGCAGTTTTACTAGTATCAGAACTTAACAGATGAGTAGAATTATTCTTAATTTGTGACTTAGTAATAAGATATACAAAGTAAACTTAACTAAGCTCAATTATCAGAATTTGCTAGTGTCATAAGATTTCCACTGAAATAATTACTTCTTACATGGAATCATTTGTTTATTGAAGACTACTAGGTCAGTATCTAGCACAGTTATCCTCATAGGATTGAATAGGTACTAGAACAGACATATCACTTATCAGAGTTTAGAAACATATATCAGACAACAGTCAGTACTTAAAGACATTTATCAATTAAGCACAGAATATACAATGAGATTAAATCTGTAAATACTGAGCATAAAGTCTGATAACACAGAACAAGTCTAAGCAGATTTAGAGAAAGAACCTGAAATCATTCCAAGTTCATTTACCAATCTTGTAAAAGTAGCTTCACACAGTGGTTTTGTGAAGATATCTGCCAGTTGTTGATCTGTGGGAACAAAATGCAATTCCACTGTACCTTCATCCACATGTTCCCTGATGAAGTGGTACCTGATGCTGATGTGCTTTGTCATAGAGTGTTGAATTGGATTACCTGTCATAGCAATAGCACTTTGATTATCACAGTAAATAGGGATTTTGAAATATGTTAACCCATAATCCAGTAACTGATTCTTCATCCAAAGAATCTGTGCACAACAGCTTCCTGCAGCAATATACTCTGCTTCTGCAGTTGATGTGGAAATTGACTTTTGTTTCTTGCTGTACCAAGAAACCAATCTGCCTCCAAGAAATTGGCAGCTTCCACTTGTGCTTTTCCTGTCAATTTTGCACCCTGCAAAATTTGCATCTGAGTAACCTATTAGTTTAAAATCTGATTCTCTAGGTTACCATAATCCCAGAGCAGCTGTTCCTTTAAGATACTTAAAGATTCTTTTTACAGCTGTTAAGTGAGGTTCTCTTGGATCTGCTTGAAATCTTGCATAAAGACAGGTAGCATACATGATATCAGGTCTACTAGCAGTTAGATTGAGTAGAGAGCCAATCATACCTCTGTAGTCAGTAATATCTACTGATTTACCGGTATCCTTATCCAGTTTTATAGCAGTGGCCATTGGAGTGGATGCACTTGAACAATCTTGCATTCCAAATTTCTTCAGCAAGTTTCTGGTGTACTTGGTTTGACAAATAAAAGTGCCTTCCTCATTCTGATTGACTTGAAGGCCCAGAAAATAGCTGAGTTCCCCCATCATACTCATCTGATATCTTGACTGCATTAGTTTGGCAAACTTCTTGCAAAGTTTGTCATTTGTAGATCCAAAAATGATATCATCAACATAAATCTGGACCAGAAGTAAGTCCTTTCCATGGTTGAGGTAGAACAGTGTTTTGTCTATTGTCCCTCTGTTGAATCCACTTTCCAGAAGAAACTGAGCTAAAGTCTCATACCATGCTCTAGGAGCTTGCTTAAGTCCATAAAGTGCTTTATCAAGCCTGTAGACATAATCTGGATGTTTGGTATCTACAAAACCTGGAGATTGTTCAACATATACCTCTTCCTCCAATTCTCCATTGAGAAAAGCACTTTTCACATCCATTTGAAAGACAGTAAACTTTTTGTGAGCAGCATAAGCCAAAAATATCCTTATGGCTTCTAACCTAGCAATTGGTGCAAATGTTTCATCATAATCAATTCCCTCCTGTTGAGAATATCCTTTTGCAACCAGCCTTGCCTTATTCCTTGTAATTATGCCATCACTGTCAGTTTTGTTTCTGAATACCCACTTTGTACCAACAACAGATCTATTCTTTGGTCTTGGCACTAGGGTCCAGACTTTGTTTCTTTCAAATTCATTCAACTCTTCCTGCATTGCTTGCACCCAATCAGCATCTTGAAGAGCTTCTTCCACTTTCTTTGGCTTAGTCTGAGAAAGAAAAGAATTATAAAGACATTCATTTGAAGTGCCTGCTCTAGTTCTGACACCTGCATCAGGATTTCCAATTATCAAATCAGGTGTATGTGATTTTATCCACTTCCTTGCAGATGGAAGGTTTTCTCTAGAACTGGATGCTCCCCCATGATCCATGCTATCTTCATTTTCATTTTCTGATGCTCCCCCTGAAACTATGCTCTCTGAGTTGGATTCTTCAGTATTTAGATTTTCAGTACTATCAGAACTTGGCTTATCAGAACTTGACAAATCAGAACTTGAAGAGCCATATGCATGTTCTGATGTTTCTTGAGATGTGGTAGAATCTTGAGTATGCTCCCCCTGCATAGGTGCATCTTCCTTTGACGTAGTCACCACAGTTTCAATAACATCAGAGTTTAATCCATCAGAGTTTACAGTATCAGGACTTAGACTGTCAGGATTTTCAGTATCAGAACTTGAGTCTTCATTTTCAAATCTCAGCTGATCATGGTCAATGAAATCTTCAAGACCAGTAATCTTCTTGTCATCAAAAGAGACATTGATAGATTCCATGACCACTTTTGTTCTCAAATTATAGACTCTGAAGGCTTTTGTGGAAAGTGGATATCCAACAAAGATTCCTTCATCAGCTGTTAGATCAAACTTTGATAGCTGTTCAGGATGAGCCTTGAGAACAAAACACTTGCATCCAAATACATGAAAATATTTCAGATTTGGCTTCTTTTTCTTCACCATCTCATATGGTGTTTTTCCATGCTTGTTAATGAGTGTTGCATTTTGAGTAAAATAAGCAGTCTGCACAGCTTCAGCCCAGAAGTAGGTTGGAAGCTTTGCTTCTTCAAGCATTATACGTGCAACTTCAATGAGAGTTCTATTCTTCCTTTCAACAACTCCATTTTGTTGTGGAGTTCCAGGAGCAGAAAATTCCTGCTTTATTCCATGGCTTTTGCAGAACTCTTCCATTATTAAATTCTTGAACTCAGTGCCATTATCACTCCTTAAAATTTTCACAGAATCTTTGACCATTTTATCCAGTTGTTTGACATGATCAATCAAGATAGATGTAGTTTCACTTTTTATGTGCAAGAAATACACCCATGTGTATCTGGTGAACTCATCCACTATGACCAACGCATACTTCTTCTTTGCAATAGACATGACATTTACTGGACCAAATAGATCAACATGTATTAGATGATAAGGCTCAAGAATTGATGATTCAGTCTTGCTCTTGATTGAAGATTTTCTTTGTTTGGCTTTCTGACATGAATCACAAAGACCATCAGGAGCAAATACTGTGTTTGGCAGTCCTCTCACAAGATCTTTCTTGACCAGTTCATTTATATTATTGAAATTTAAATGAGAGAGTTTCTTATGCCAATTCCAGCTTTCTTCAATTGATGCTCTACTCATCAGACAGATTGCAGAACCATCAGTACTTGTTGAAAGCTTAGCTTCATAAATGTTACCACGCCTGTATCCTTTCAGAACAACTTTGCCTTTAGATTTACTCACAATTTCACAGTGTTCTTCAAAGAAATCAACATGATAACCTCTGTCACAGATTTGACTTATACTCAGTAGGTTGTGTTTAAGTCTTGAGACCAGAGCTACTTGTTTAATTATGACATTTCCAAGATTGATATTGCCATATCCCAATGTTTTTCCAATGTTGCCATCTCCATAAGAAACACTTGGGCCAGCTTTCTCCACAAAGTCTGATAGCTGGGCCTTATTTCCAGTCATATGTCCTGAACATCCACTGTCTAGAACTAGAACATTTTTCCTGTTGCCCTGCAATCACAAAGACCACTAATTATTAGTTTTAAGGACCCAGACTTGCTTGGATCCTTTGGCCTTATTAAGTTTGTTAACATTTGCAGCGGATTTAGCATCAGAGTTTATGTTAACATTTTTGTTATCAGAACTTACACTATCAGACTTTGAATCAGAATTTACACTAGAAGGAACAATGGAAACTTTCTTCAAAGAAGGTTTTATTTGATAATAATCATAGTACAAACTATGATATTCCTTACAAGTATAAATGGAATGCCATAAACTGCCACAATAAAAACAAGGATTTTGTGGTTTGTATCTAACAGACTGACTCTTAACTCCTGATTTTGAAGGTAAGGAGTTAATATTCTTATTCTTCCTGCAAAAAGAAGCCAGATGGTTAGAACTTCCACAGTTATGACATGTTTTCCTAGGAGCATCAGGAACAGGTTTATAATCATTGCTTTTATTCACACCTTCCTTTCCATTCCTATTTTTCCTAGGTGATTTTACCTTGTTTGCATTCTTGACATCTTTCAGCTTATGCTTAAGCTGCTTCTTCGTCATTAAGCCTATGTTCACTTCAGCTGTCTTTTCCTGTTTTAGTTTGTCAGAAGTTGATTCCTTTGTAACTTCTGATTTTTCATTTTCAGACTTTACAGTTACAAACTTAACAGGTTTTAACTTTGGCTTTTGCTTATCAACAGACTTAATTTCTTCAGTTCCTTTATCTTTCTTATCTTCTCCATAACCTAAGCCTTCTTTCCAGTTTCCACTACTTAGCAAATTTTGAGTTGTTTTGCCAGAGTTAGTCCAAGTCCTGATAATCTCTATTTCCTTTTCTAACTCAGTTTTTAGAGATTCATTTAATTTTAGCACTTCATTCCTAACATAAAAAAGCATCATCTCTATCCTTCTGAGTTTGATGGAACATGACTAACTCTTTTTATAAGAAATCATTCCTTTTCTTAAATGCAAGATTTTCAGAAGTTAATCTTTCACATGTTAAAGTTTGATCTCTATAGCTAACAAACATGGTTTTAAGATATCTTCTCAACTCATTAATATCATCAGTATGAAAAGCATAAGTAGTCTGAGGTACCTTTGTTTCAGCAGCTTCAGAACTGCTCTCAGCACTTTCTTTATCAGCATTTGCCATCAATGCATAGTTCTCCTCACTTTCAGAGTCTGAGGTGTCTGTCCAGCTTTTCTGCATTGTGACAAGAGCCTTGCCTTTGTCACCCTTTACCTTCTTGCAGTCAGAAGATATGTGGCCTTTCTCACCACAGTTATAACATTTAACATTGGTGTAATCTCCTCTGTCAGACTTTCCTCCTCTGCCTCCAGATCTTCTGAAATTCTTCATATCAGAACTTATGCCTTTCCTGGAAAACTTCTTTCCCTTCCTGAACTTCCTGTATGCAATCTTTGTGATTCCTTTCACCATAAGAGCACACAGCTTCATCATCTCCTCATCAGCATCAGTCTCATGCAAGCTTTCAGAATCTGAGTCATCATCACTCTCAGAACTTGATGACTCAGTATCAGACTTTATGAAAAGAGCTTTACCCTTGTCTTTCTTTGAGGAAGCTGCTTTAGGGAATTCTTCTTCAGCCTTAAGAGCAACTGTCCTTGACTTTCCTCCTTTCCTCTTGCTTCTTTATTCCATCTCCAGCTCATGAGTCTTGAGCATTCCATAGATTTCGTCAAGAGTTGTTTCATCAAGATTGTAGTTGTCTCTTATTGTCGTTGCCTTCAAATCCCAGCATTCAGGAAGAGCTAACAGGAACTTAAGGTTTGAATCTTCAAGATCATACTCTTTATCAACCAATGACAAATCATTCAAAAGTTTGACAAATCTATCATATAAATCATTCAATGACTCATTAGCCTTTGAGTCAAAGTGTTCATACTCTTGAGTGAGTATTGTCTTCCTGTTCTTCTTAATTGTGTCAGTTCCCTGACACCTTGTTTCCAGAGCATCCCATATCTCCTTAGCAGTCTTGCAGTTGATTACCCTGTTTGACATTACATTATCAATGGCACTATGCAGTAAGTGTCGTACCTTAGCATCCTTAGCAATTGATGCTATGTCTTCAGCAGTATAATCACTCTTTTTCTTTGGTACAGTCTTTGCTGCTTCACCTGCAACTGCAACAGCGAGCTTGGTTGGTTTGTGAGGGCCTTCCTTGATTCTATCAAGGTATTCTGGATCTGTTGCTTCCAGGAACATGGTCATCCTTACCTTCCATATGGGATATTCAGATGGTCTCAGTATGGGGACTCTGATGGTCTCATACCGACTCTGAATTTGTGTTTTTGGTGATTCCTCAGTTGTGGTAGGCTTAGTTGGAGTTTCTGTGTCCGACATGATTGTGTTTTGATCTTTAACTGTATGTATGTTAACAGAGTTGCTCTGATACCAATTGTTAGGTCACATACACACTGTAGAGGGGGTGAATACAGTGTATAGTACACTCAAATCAAACTTTAAGAACTTAAGTAACAGAAAACAAACTTTATTGAAACAATAAACTCTGTTACAGTATGGAACTGTTACCTCTCAGTGATGAACAAATATCACGAGAGCTGCTAGGGTTACAATGAATAATCTTTTCTAATAATGATAACACTTATAGTGTAAACCCTATGTCTGTGTTTATATACTACACAGTTACAAGATAATCGCTAATTGATATGGAATATAATTCTGCTTCCTAAAATATATCAATCAGATATCTTTTCTTCCAAGTATTCCATTCTTCACGGAATTCCTTCTTCATGCATATCTCTTCTTATGTTTATCTCAATCTTATTTCCTTTAATCAGCTACTGTCCTTATCTGATTATCCTTCAGCACTTAAGTTCTGATATCTATCTTCTGATGATTATCTCCTGATAACATACGTACTGATATCCTTAAGTCCTGACTTCCAGTATAAGTACTGATCAACAATTAAGTACTGATTTATCCTGTTCAGTAAAATCTGAAAGCTAAACATAAAACATATTAGCCATGACATTATCAAATATATCTAACACATACCTAGCTGTCTGCAGGATTATCCTCTTCGGGTGGAAAATCAGGCGGCAGATACACTGTGTTATCTCCAAAAACTGGCCAATTAACCTCGATTTTGTTTTTTTTTTTCTGAATAGCGGGCAAGCACGGGCGCGCTAAAAGAGAGCGCGGGCGCGCTGAAAGAGAGCGCGCGCGAGCTGAGCTTCTGCCAAAAATTTTTTTCTTTCCTTTTTTTATAAGCGACAATACTCCAGAACGCGTGGGTTGCCTCCCACGAAGCGCTTGTTTTCCGTGTTTAGCTTGACGTGAAACTTCTAAAATCAAGTCATAGCAAGAACGTCGATCACCGCCTCACGGTTCACCGTATCTTTCCTGTCTTTGATTTCCAACTCGAATTCGAAGCAAGAGAATTCATCGAATCAATCGAGGTTTTGAATCTTTCTTCAAGACCACATATTTAATAGCCACATGATCAGTGTAAACCGTCACTTTTGTCCCAAGTAAGTAAGATCTAAATTTCTCAAACCCGTAAACAATTTCCAAAAGCTCCTTCTCCATAGTATTGTAATTCAGCTGAGCATCATTAAAGGTTTTACTAGCGTAGTAAACCACATGGAAAATATTCTTCTTTCTCTGACCGAGAACAGCTCCCACTGTAAAGTCGTTAGCATCACACATCATCTCAAAAGGCTCACCCCAATCTGGTGCAGTAATAACATGTGTTGTAGTCAACTTCTTTTTCAAAATCTCGAAAGTAGCTAAACATTCTTCATCAAATTTGAAGGGAACATCCTTCTCCAATATTTGTACAAGGGTTTAGAAATTTTGGAGAAGTCTTTAATAAATTACCGATAAAAACCCGCATGACCAAGAAAACTACGAATTCCTTTAACTGAAATTGGTGGAGGAAGATTTTCAATAGTCTCCACTTTCGCCTTATCCATTTCCAGCCCTTTGCTAGATACCTTGTTGTACCATTAAGTGACATTTTTCCCAGTTAAGCACTAGATTGGTCTCAACACACCTTTTCAACACCAAGCCCGGATTATGCAAACACTTATCATACGAAGATGCAAAAATGCAAAAATAATTCATGAACACCTCCATATTTATACCAATCATGTCAGAGAATATGGCCATCATGCATCTCAGAAAAGTAGCAGGTGCACCATAGAGCCCGAAAGAAACTCGGCGGAAAGCGAAAGTGCCAAAATGATAAGTAAAAGTGGTCATCTCCTGATCTTCTGAGCAATACAAATCTGATTATAACCTGAGTACCCATCCAGAAGGAAATAATACTCATGACCATCCAACCTATCCAGCATTTGGTCGATGAATGGAAGCGGAAAAATGATCTTTTCTGGTGGCTTTATTCAACTTCCGATAATCCATACATACTCTCCACCCTATGACTATCCGAGTAGGGATGAGCTAATCTATCTCATTAGCTACAACTGTAATGCCTCATTTCTTAGGCACACAATGCACCGGGCTCACCCATGAACTGTCTGAAATAGGATAAATGATCCCTATATCCAACCATTTAAGAATTTCTTTCTTCACCACCTATTTCATGATAGGATTGAGTCTTCTCTGATGTTCAACGGTAGGTTTACTTTCTTCCTCAAGCAGAATTTTATGCATATAATAGGAAGGGCTGATTCCCTTGATATCTATTACAGTCCATCCGATTGTTGATTTAAACTCTCTCAGAATTCACAAAAGTTTGTCTTCATCACTACCTGACAGGTCAGACGTAATAATAACAGGTAATGTAGATGCATCACCTAAAAATGCATACCTCAAGTGATCCGGCAGTGGTTTGAGCTCATGTGAGGGAGCTTCTTCAATAGATGGTTTAAGACGCTCCTAAGAATTTTTATCTCTGCTATTCCAAGAGACTCGAATGGCATATCTAACTTCCTCTTCCATGGAGATGCATTTAAAAACTGAAATTGCTTTGCTCCTTCTTCGTCTTCAATATCAGAGTCCCCTGTTAAAGCCCTCTTTAAGGTATCTGAACTTAACAATTGCTCAATCTCCAAATTCACTACAGAGTCAACCAACTCTACTTTATAGCATTCCTCTTCATCTGTTGGGAATTTCATTGCATTGAACACATTAAAAGTGACATCCTGATCTTGAACCCTCATTGTAAGCTCTCCTTTTTGCACATCGATCAAAGTTCGGCCTATAGCTAAGAATGGTCTTCCCAAGATAATAGGAATCTTCTTATCCTCCTCAAAGTATCGAATAAAAAAATCAACAGGGAAAATGAGTTTATCCACTTTAACCAAGACATCTTCCACTATACCTCTTAGATAAGTGATGGACCGATCAGCCAGTTATAAGGAAATGTTTGTAGGTTTTGGATCAGGCAGACCAAGATGCATGAAGACAGATAATGACATCAGATTGATACTAGCTCCCACGTTGCACAAGCACTTGTCGAAAGATAACTTTCCAATAGTGCATGGTATCGTGAAACTTCCTGGATCTTTAAGTTTAAGAAGCAATTTCTGTTGCAGCACCGTATTGCACTCTTCTGTTAGAGCAACGATTTCCATCTCCTTAAGTTTTAACTTCCGAGATAGAATACCCTTCATGAACTTAACATAGCTCAGCATCTGTTCTAAAGCTTCCGAAAAAGGTATGTTAATATGCAATTTCTTTAAAATCTCCAAAAATTTGGCAAACTGCTTGTCGATCTTCTACTTCTGAAGTCTTTTTGAATATGGAGGAGGCGTATAAACCTGTTTGTTTCCCGCATTCTGCTCAGGAGTAGATTGTTCGGCAGAATTTTTGTTCGTTTCCGCTTCGCCATCCTTTTGATAAGCTTTATCAAAACTTCCACTTTATGTTTCAGGGGAGAGTGCGGGCACGCTGAGAGGTAGCGCGAGCGCGCTAACCTTCTGCCCGTGCATTTCTCCATTTTGCTCAGCTGTTGATTTTTGATGGTTAGCGACTTTTCTAGATCTCAAAGTGACTGCTTTCAACTGTTCTTTGACTTCCATCTTGCCTGGGTTAGATTCCGTATCACTAGGAAGAGTTCCTTGTGGTCTATTCAGCAATGCATTAGCAATTTATCCTATTTGATTCTCCAAAGTTTTAATCGAAACCGCTTGGATTTTTCACATTAGCTTCAATTCTTCCAATTCAGATTTTTCATTAGCAAATTGACCAGCACTTCCATGAGATTGTTGTTGCATTCCCGGTGGCTGAAATTGTTGCCTTGGTGCATACTTTTGTTGAAAACTAGGAGGGTTGAATGGCTTGGCTCCAAACTGCTGGTAAGGCTATTGTGGATGTTGCATACCACTCTGATTATTGCTTCAGCTAAAATTAGGATGGTTTTGGTTATTAGGATGATAAGCGGAAGGAATTGGTTGTTGTGGTCTCTGAAAATTTCTCACAAACTGTTCTTACTCAATAGATATAGCACAATGATCCGTCGCATGTGCACCTGCACAAAGCTCACAAACACTTGATATCTGATGAACTCCATAGTTGGTCAGAGAATCCACTTTCATAGTCAACGCCTATAGCTGAGCCGCTATAGCCGTAGTTGTATCCACCTCCAGAATTCCTGCTACCTTGCCTTGTGGTAGTCTTTGAGTTGGATTTTGATATTCATTAGCAGCCATCATTTCAATTAGCTCATAAGCTTCCTCATAGCTCTTAGCCTATAAGGCCCCACCTAATGCTGCATCTAGCATGGGTCTTGACTGTGCTCCCAACCCATTATAGAAGTAATTTATTACCATCCAATCAGGCATTCCATGGTGAGGATACTTCCTAAGCATCTCCTTGTAGCGCTCCCAATATTCATATAAAGATTCTCCCGACTGCTGTGCAAACTGAGTAGGAGCATTCCTGATTGCAACTGTTTTTGCCATAGGAAAGAATTTAGTAAGAAATTTCTGAGCAAGATCCTTCCATGTCGCAATAGAACCTGCTGGTAGAGAGTGCAACCAGCTCTTAACTTTATCTCTCAGAGAAAATAGGAAAAGTATCAGTTTCAAAGCATCTTCCAAAACACCTTGAACTTGAAGGTGTCGCAAATTTCGATGAAATCCCTAATGTGCATATTGGAATCTTCCGTTGGAGCACCCCCAAACTGGACTGAATTCTGTACCATTTGAATCGTGCCAGGCTTGATTTTAAAGGTATTAGCTATAATGGCTGGTCTGACAATGCTAGACTGAATGTCATTGATTTGCGGTTGAGAACAATCTTTAAATGCTTTCATTTCTACTACTGGTTCTCCTATTGCAATGATTACTTCCGTTTCTACTTCTTCTAGTGTGTCCTTACGAGATTGAGAACGTGTTCGCATACACGCTCGCTCGAATACATGAAACACACAAGCAAAGTAAAATTGGTAAGAGAAATAATCCGAGTCAGTGAACTTTAACGACCACTGATGACAAGCACATAAACTAAATTTAACACCGAGTCCCCGGCAGCGGCGCCAAAAACTTGTTCGCACAAAAACACGCAAGTGTACGTGGTCACAAGTAGTATAAGATTAAGTTTAGTTCATTCCCACATAGACTGGTTTAATTTAGAATCTGCACTTATGCAACAATTTATGATTATTATTCACTGCTAAGACAAGTATCAAATTGAATTTGATTATCTAAAAGTAATTATTCTAGAATGAATTAACTAAGAGATTAAAATCAAATTACTTATATGAAATAAAACATGGGATTCCAACTTCATTAAATACTTCATTCATAGCTTATGCCTTTAATCATAGTATGTGACAGTTATGATAACTAATCAGACAACACGAAATTAGTACATGCTATCTTTCAATATACGTATACCCTACCACTCAACATCCATAAATTAGATAGAGCTGGCAGACATCAATTATATATAGACCCTATATGTCTATAAGATTTGAAAATATAATGATTTAAGAGCAAGTTATATATTGAGATCACATATGACAGCGTAAGATGGTTAAAATTACACTACGAATCATGCATGTCAAAACATCCATAAACCTATACTAGCATGGCAAGTTCTAAACCTCTATATCCACTTTCGCATTCAATAGAGATTAACAATACACCTTAGATGTTAGCTACGCATCCAAAAAGATTACGCACAACCATACGAGGAAATCAGTAATTCATCACACACCAAAAACTTTAAGGCAGTCAACTACTAAACTCCATAAATAAATACGTTAGAATCCCATGATAATAATTAGTTCATAATCGAACGGCTCATCATCATGGATTCCAATGAAAATATGATAGTAAAAAGGTTCTGGATACTACAAGAGAACATTAAAGTATTAAGGTTTAGAAAACAAATCTGAAACTAGCATCCAAAGTATCGCCTAATTAGAAGAATATAAAAATAAGATGTAGAACTAGATCTTCTTCTTCTTAGTCGTCTTGTTCTCTCCACTTTTGGTTTCCCCAGAGTTATCTCCTTCTGATTGATATCTTTTGGTATTTATACTTTCAGGTTAACTTGACCGCACGAAACTTCTAAAACAGAATTGAAAAGGATTTTTTATTCCACGACCTAGCGCGGGCGCGCCAAGACACAGCACGGGCGCGCTGAGTGTCTGTCCAAGCAGCGCGGGCGTGCCAAGGTATAGGGCAGCCGCGCTTGCCTTCTATTGAAAAAATTCTGCTTTCTATATTTCTCGCTCTGCTTCTCTGGCACGCTTTCGCCCTTCATTTCCTGATCTTATTCCACCATAGAAGAATAAAAAAGTCCATTCCTGCCTCTAGTTATAGCTCTGCAAAGACTCAACAAAAATGCATAAAAAATACCACATACTTGAGGTCAAGTCATCAACTTAAGGCGATATGAAGCATTAGAAATGGATATAAAATCCACTTATCAGTTGTTGAAGACCATTTATGTGGTATAAAGCTTTTCTTGGTTAGGATTTCATATTTCAGTTCAGTAGGATTTAGATTTCTAGTTTAGTTCACAAAAATCTATGTAAAGGATGGATCCCAAAGATTTATGAAGTTTATGAAGTTTTCGAGATACGATATTAAGTTCTAGCGAAGCATAGAGTGATTATAAGCGAAACAAACATAGATAGACACGAGAACAATAAAGTTCTGTAAATTAAGAAACTACATGTCTTGAGCATAAATAAACATAAAAAACTAAGCCACGCAGGGCCAATAAAAAACAAAGGAGCAGATGTATCCTCTACATCCATATCATCATCTCCCCCGCTCTCACTCGATATCTCTGCAGTGCCGGTCTCGCTGGAAGAAGAGCTAGGATCCTCCGTGGCAGGTGTAGAAGATGACTCTGGAGGGGGAAAAAGCTGGGTATGAGGGACATCCTCAGAGTCGACTACGCGGGTACGTGTTAAGTGGCATTTATATCCACTTAGAACGCTTCGTAAAGGCTCAAATTGGTGTTTTGTACTCAAGTTATTTGTGTATTTGATGTGTTTTTGTAGTGTTTTGCATTTTAGGGCATAGACAGGAAGAAGGGCTGGATATTGCATGATATATGCTTGGAAGAGTATGAGGATGAAGCCTTGGTCAAGTGCGTGAAGAAACCAGCAAGAGAAGACAAGAAATAAATAAAAGTCAGAATTTTTTTCCAGAAGCTTAGCGCGCCCGCGCTGTGTTAGCGCGCGCCCGCGCCAATTGGACAGAAGTGCAGCGCGCCCGCGCTGGGATAGCGCGCGCCCGCGCCAGGTCGAATTCTAAGCATCCTGATTCTATTCTGAGACTGATTTTCTGGACTTCTATTCTAGTTGGGCTGCTATATAATGACACTTCAAGGACGTTTTTCATAACATAGACTAAGTAGAAGATGGCGAGAAGACCTAGGAGCGCAAATACAATAAAGGAGAAGAAAAGCTTGTTTTTACTTGTGATTCTTTGATTGAGTTGTAATCTTGGATTCTTGTTTTCTTGTTTGTTGAAATTATTACTCTTGATTACGTACTTTGAGTATTTATTCAGTTTATAAAGACTTAGTTTATTAAACCATGCTTTCATCGGAACCCACAGTGATGATGAGTTCGGTTATGAACTAATCGTTATCGTGGGGCTCTAACGGATTTACTTATGGATTTCAATAGTTAATTTGTTTCGATATCTTAGTGTATGGTGATTTTATGATATCCTAGTATTGGTTGTGCTTATTCGTCTTATGAGCATCGCGAACTTATAAGATAGCGTGTTAATCTCTATTGAAGTGACAGTGAATATAAAGGTTTAGAACTTGCTATGCTAGCATAGGTTCATGTATTTGTTGTGCATGATTCGTAGGTAATTTTAACCATCTTACTTGTAATATCCGGGATATATCGTGTAATTATTTTTGCTAATAAATAATTATTATATGTGTTCAGTATCTATTATGTGAATTATTTGTTAAGTATCAAATGTGTTTGGATGTTTAAAAATAATATTAATTGAGTATTTTAATTTTTATATGTCCAAAATAAAATATAGATAATTGTCATATCTTCCTAATTATTTTTATGATGATTTATGATTTTATAGGAATTAGATGGATTTTATAAAATCTTTTTCCGAGAATTTAAAAACTATTTTATACAAACGGCAACCAACCGACGTCATCCGTTTTTACGTTTTTATAACCCAAAACTCTTCCGAAAACTCCTTCCTAACCTAATTGCAATATTCCGAGCGTTTTCCATGTTTCGACTTTTTCGATCCGGCATACGGTTTGTCCTGCGCGAGTCCGGGCACAACATTTTCAATACATTATTCGTTTCGGTAAATCAATAAGACTCGTATTTTCGATAAACGGGATCTTTTTATTAAACTATCACAATTACCACTTCGTAATACGTGTAACCAGGCGCTGAGACCAAGACCGCAGTACAAATTGTAATGATTTGGATAATTATCCCAAAAACCGGTACCGTTTGGATCAGTTTTTATAAATAAACGTACCATTTTATATCTGGAATGATCCAACAGGATACTAATTTTTCGTAATTATAAATAGCCTTTACCGTATTTTATTTCGTATCAAAAATCATTTGCAGTCAGTAATTATATAAATTTCCAGAGAAAATTCTTATATTCATAAACCCTTCTGAGAATCAAACCAACAATCGGAGGTGTTACCGGAGTCCGTTTGAAACGCTCGAGTACTCAAAACTAAGGTCTTGAGGTGTACTATCAGATTCTGTGAACCATATACCTGCAGAAATCAAGGTTTATTTTCTGGAAATTTGTTTATTTTCGAATTATTTTTATTAAAAATATGAATTTTTGTTCGGATGATTGTTTGAATGATTTGATGATTGCATGTTGTAGAGCTTGTTTTCCTGATGATTTTCATATGTCATATGTCTGATTTGGAGTTCAATAACATGTTCAAAATTGAGTTTAATCTTCGAATTTTAAAATTGGGGTTTATAACCCGTATGAATGTTTTCAATTGAAATTTGGGCCTATTTGATTTAGGGATTATTAGCTGTTGTGTTATAGTGGATTGTGTTCCTTATAAAATTTGCAATCGATTGATATATAGCTCGTTAACAGAGGATGTCTGAATCGAAGGGAGTTGTATTTTGAAGTTTTCGTAGGTTCGCCGGAAACCGGTGGTGTTCTTGGCCATTTTCCGGCAAGGACAGGGATGATTGATGTGTTTTGATTGCATGTACAAGTTGTTGCTAGCCTGTAGTTTAATTCTGGATAGTTTGGTGGCCTGAGATGGCCGGAATCGTGTTCTCCGGCCACACTCCGGCGAGTCGACGGCGGGGGTTGGCAAAATTGCAAACAGGCCCCTGGACTTTTGGGGAAGAAACAGTTTAGTCCCCCAGGTTTCCAGAGTTTGCTTATTTTGGATTCCTTTTTATAAATTATTTAAAAATCATATTTTCTATTTATTTTAATTATAAAAATTCATTTTTAATTTCTGAAAATTTCAAAAATTACTATTTTAATTCCAAAAATTATTTTTAAATAAAAAATAAACCTGAATTAGTTAGTTAATTAATTTCAGTTAATATTTAATTGATTAATTGGTCAATTAATTCGAAAATTAATTGATTAATTGATTTAATTAATTATTAATTGATTTTATTAATTATTTAATTAGATTTAATTATTTAAAAATGATTTAAAAATTCCGAAAAATAGTTTTGAGTTTTAAAATATTATTTTAAATTATTTTCAAGGCTCGATAATTATTATAAAATTGTTTTGAAGCCAGATTTGGCCAACCGAACCTTGTTTATTACTCCGAAAGTGATCCAACGAGACCCGTTTTAATTCCGAAAAATGTTTTAAAAATCATTTTAAATACCCGAAAGCCTGTTTATGACTCGAGACTTCTTTATAAATGATAGAAGTATATGTCGAATAGAATCGTATGATTTGAATATTGATAGATGCTTGTGGTATGTGAGCAGAAGAGGCAAGGCATAGGAAAGGGAAACAGATAGTCGAGGAGTAAGACAGTTGTGATTGAAAGTGAGTGCAGTATAGCAAGCTAGTACCAGGCAAGTGTTCTGAAATTTCTCGAGATATATTGTAGTGGATTGATAGTCCTGTTTTATATTGCAAGTGCTTTGAATGACTGAACCCAAAACCCTGATTCCAGTTATTGATCTTGAGCCGTAAACCTTATTCTTTCTATACCATTGATTATTGTACACCCAAATACGAACCACATATATACGATACTATTCCACAAATACATACAAACTAAATACCAAACACTGAATCGAATTACTTACATAGTCAAGCCATTGTACCTTATGATTTGAAAGACCAAATCCTTGTAACCCTGAAACATTGATTCCTTTGTTATCCAATTCTTTCGTTGCCTAACATCCAAGCTTTGAAAATGCCATATTAATCCTTATGAAGATTGAAACCATTTCATTATTGAACGTCCAATGTTGTTAATGATTCTGTTTATTGCTTATTACTGTTTATTATATTATTATGTTAGAATTGGATTGTTTTTATAAAATTATGGACCAGATTCGTGGTCAGACCATATAATGGTCAAGTTAGGCCAATGTGTGCCTTGGATCCAGTAGTTAGAGCAGTGCTGTGTGCTTTGCTCGGGGTTAGTGTGTGACTGATCAGCAGCCTAACCTTGGTTTTTAAAATGAAAATATAATATCCAATTCTAAATCATAATCCATTGTTCACTTGATATCATATCCCTTTTCACTTGATGATCATTATTCTCAGTTTTGTCATTGTGACTTGCTGAGCTAGTTAGCTCATTTGTGTGATATTGTTTATGTTCTTTTCCAGTTAAGGAGGAACCGGTTGGTACCGAGGATCCCTAGTCCAGCGCGAGAGCTAGGGGTTCAGGTTGATCGAGTTAAGCTAGTAGGCTTCTTTTAGAATAATTTGAGTTTGTAAAAGTTTGTAATAATGTTTAATACTCAGTTGTGAGTTTGGATAGTTGGGATTTGAACGGTTTGTAATATAAGTGTGTGTTTGGCTTGTGTGCATACTTTAACCTGTTGCGGTCCGTGATAGTAGGTAGGTAGGGTCACTGCATATTATTATTATCTTCATTATTGCTATAAGCAGGTTATAAATAAGGTGTGTGTGTGTGTGGACCCCAAACATCTGACCCGGGTTTGGAGGGCGCCACAGGTTTGGTATCAGAGCTACAGGTTATAAGTCACTGACACAAGCCTAGATTGACGGGAATGGGTAGAGGGTTAGGATTAGAAGTAAGGAATAGAAAGATAGAACGTCGAGAGGTTGAGTGCTATGGTATAACAGGTATTAGTATGATTCGCATTGTGGTTCGAGATTCTTATACTGTGATATGATTTCAGATAGCAGCGATGGCCGACTCTTTCATCCCCGTACCAGCTGATCACTCAGAGCCTTCAGTTGGAGTACCATCTTTAGATCCACGTCCTATTGTTCCACCAGTGTTGGCTATTCTACCTCCACCTGTGTTGCATCCCGTACCACTGCAGGCTATTCCACCTCCAGGCATGAGGCCGCCTATCAGAGGACCCCCACCTGCTGATTCAGGCTTTACTGGTCATTTAGTTACAGGAATACCTTTCCAGTTCTCTTCCTATCTTGTCCCCTATCATCAGTTTGAGGCTTGCCTTATGGAGCAGCGATTCCTACAGGGTCAGATTCAGGAGTTATTGCATATCATGCGTACCAGAGAGGTTGGGAGTGGTGAGAGGCGACTCAAAGAGAGGCTCCAGGTGTTTCGTAGTACAGCTGCGGTGAGGATTGTTGAGGCTACACATGAGGACATCACCCCTGATTTTCTAGTAGAGTGGGCTAAGTGGGTTCTAGAGGAGCTTGAGGAGATTGGAGGTCCAGACTTGCCATGAGTCAGAGATCCAGAGATGGAGACGTTGATCAGAGTTGTTATGGTTGTGTAGTATGTATAGTAGTGTGTAGTATGTATCAGTAGACTTTTGAGTTGTATTTATAGACTAGAGTTGCTGACTAGTGAGTAGGTTGTTGTACCCTTTTGCTTTTACTTCTGAAGCGTCTTTACGCTTGTACTACCCAAAACTTTTGATCTATATATATTGATACCTTTTCCTTTCCAGCATTGTCATTTACTTTACTACACCTGTTTTACTTTACCTTATTTATTGCACCAGTTATACCCCTGTGATACCATGTACCCTGTTCCGTTAACAGTTTATATTCTGTAAAGAAGCATACAATTTACTTAGTTCAACTGTTACAACTGTTTTCAAAAAGAGATATTTTTGTTTTACAAAACTTTTCTTTTATGCAAAGGATTTGATTTAAAAGCTAAATAAGTGTTTGATTCTTTATAGAAAAATGCCTCCCAGAAGAAATACCCGCACCAACATCCAGAATGAAGAAACCAACAACAACAACAATAAAAACCAAGATGATACAAACCAGAATGCAAACCCAGGACCCATAGACCCAACAATAGCCCAGATTCTCCAAATCTTGGCCCAACAAACAGTTCACCTGGCACAACAACAGCAAAGACAGACCAATCCCCAGGTAACTTTCAAAAATTTTCAGGCAGTAAACCCACCAGAATTTAAGGGTTCTTTAGAACCGATTGAAGCAAATGTTTGGTTAAAGGAAATAGAGAAGGCATTTGCCTTAGTGAAGGTAAAGGAAGAACAAAAAGTTGAGTTTGCGAGCTATTATTTGAAGAATGAGGCTATCTATTAGTGGGAGATGGTGAAGATATTGGAAGGTACAGATGTTATTACTTGGGAAAGGTTTAAGGAATTGTTTTTAGAAAAGTATTTTCCCCAGTTTGTCCAGGATTTGATGGAGTTGAAGTTTTTAGAGTTAAAGCAAGGAAATATGTCGGTGGCAGATTATGAAAACAAGTTTGAAGAATTGTCAAGGTATGTGCCGTCATATATGGATACTGACAGGAAGAAGGCTAAAAGATTCCAGCAAGGTCTAAAGTCATGGATTAGAGGGAAGGTAGCCATTTTTGAGTTGGATACCTATGCAGGAGTTGTATAGAAGGCCATGATCGCAGAGACAGAGAGCGAGATGTCAGAGAAGGAGAAATAAAGAAAAGGAAATTTTAGGGAAATGAAGGTCAGTCACAACCAGGGAAGTTTCCAAATTTTAAGAAGGGCAAGTTTCAGCCAGGGAGAAATTCTAATTTCAGGAGACAAAATGCAGGCGATGGAGGCCATGGCAACCGTCCAGTTAATACGAATCGGCCAAATCAGTTAAGGTTAACTTTTCCAGATTGTCAGGTATGTGGGAAGAAACATGGAGGAGATTGTAATAAGTTAAATGTGGTTTATTTCAAGTGCAATGAGAAAGGGCACTATTCAAGGGAGTGCCGAAATCAGCCAGCAAAAGAACCAGCAAATAAGGACCAGCCTATCCGAAATCCAGCAGTGAAAGTTCCAGCCATTGGATTTACGTGCTTTAAATGTGGAAAGCCATGACACTTAGCCAGGGATTGCAAGACACCAGCCCCAGTCAGTAATGTATTGAGGATTATGGGATCTACCCCAGCAGTGAATGAAACTCCAAGGGCTAGAGTTTTTGATATGTCTGTGAAGGACGCTATCCAGGATACTGATGTCATGGCAGGTACGCTAAATGTGAATTCTTTATGTGCCAAAGTGTTAATAGATTCGGGAGCAACTCGATCGTTTATTTCACAAGATTTCGTTAGTAAGTTAAATTGTCCAGTTGAGTATTTAAATGAAATAATGACTATGGAATTAGCAAATAAAGAACGAGTATCTGTTAATCAAGTTTGCGGGAATTGTGAAATTGAGATTTCTGGTAGTAAGTTTTGTGTAGATTTAATACCATTTAAGCAAGGAATTTGACGTTATCTTAGGAATGGACTGGTTATCTAAGCACAATGCCCAGATAGATTGTCGAAATAAGAAAGTAATGGTGAAGACGCCAGATGAAAGGATAGTAACGTTCAAGGGCCAGAAGCAAGCAAAGAAATTCTTAACGATGATTCAAGCCAAGAAGTTACTACAACAAGGATGCGAGCATTTCGTGGCATATGTGATTGATAGAAGTCAGGAGCCAGCGAAACTTGAAGATATTCCAGTAGTCAATGAATTTCCAGATGTGTTTCCCGATGAGTTACCAGGACTTCCTCCAGACAGAGATGAGTTTGCAATCGACTTAGCACCTAGAACAGAACTAGTATCCAAAGCCCCGTACATAATGGCGCCCGTTGAGATGAAAGAGCTAGCGAAGCAATTGCAAGAGTTGTTAGAGAAAGGAGTAATCAGACCCAGTGTATCCCTGTGGGGTGCACCAGTACTATTTGTTAAAAAGAAGGATGGAAGCATGAGACTGTGCATCGACTATAGGGAGCTCAACAAGCTTACAAGCAAGAACAAGTATCTGTTATCCAGAATTGACGATATGTTTGACCAATTGAAGGGAGCCAAGTACTTCTCCAAGATTGACTTAAGATCGGGATATCATCAACTAAAGATTAAGCCAGAGGATATACCGAAGACAGCTTTCAGAACAAGGTATGGACATTACGAATTTTTAGTGATGTCTTTTGGATTAACAAATGCCCCGACAGCGTTTATGGACCTGATGAATAGAATTTTCAAGGAATATTTGGATAAGTTCGTTATTGTGTTTATAGACGATATTTTGATTTATTCAAAGACGGAAGAGGATCATGCGGAAAATTTGAGAACAGCTTTGGAGATTTTAAGGAAAAAGAAGTTATATGCTAAATTCTCGAAGTGTTAGTTTTGGCTACAGGAAGTTCAGTTCTTAGGACACATAGTCAGTAATGAAGGGATCAAAGTGGACCCAGCAAAGATTGAGGCAATTATAAATTGGGAAAGACCGAGAACACCAACAAAGGTAAGAAGTTTCTTGGGATTAGCGGGATATTATAGTCGATTCGTTCAAAATTTCTCAAGGATTGCAACACTATTGACAAAGCTTACACGGAAGAATGAAAAGTTTATATGGAACGATAAATGCGAAGAAAGTTTTCAGGAATTGAAGCGAAGATTAATCACGACACCTATTTTATCACTTCCAGATGATCAAGGGAATTTCGTAATTTATAGCGATGCTTCTCATAAAAGACTAGGATGTGTTCTGATGCTGCACGATAAGGTGATTGCGTATGCGTTAAGGTAACTGAAGCCACACGAACAAAAATATCCTACTCATGATTTGGAGCTAGCAGTCATAGTTTTCGCTTTGAAAATTTGGAGACATTATCTATATGGAGAAAAGTGTGAGATTTACACGGATCACAAAAGCTTGAAGTACATATTCACACAGAGGGAGCTTAATATGAGGCAAAGGAGATGGTTAGAATTAATCAAGAATTACGACTGCACGAGTAATTATCATCCTGGTAAAACGAACATTGTAGCAGACGCGTTGAGTCAGAAAGAAAAGTTAAATGTGTTATCAGTACCCGAAGAAATATATAAAGAATTTCAGAAACTGGAATTGGAGATTAGAGTTTGCAAGCCTGATGAAGCAAAAGTGTATAGTATGACTTTCCAGCCAGAGTTGTTAGAGAAGATAAAGAAATGTCAAGAAAAAGTAATGGATAAGGACATTAATCATTTGGTAGGTGAAGAATTGTGCACGCAAAAGGACGATCAAGGTATTCTTAGGTTTTCTTCTAGAATTTGGATTCCACCGGTAACGGAGCTGAAGAATAAAATTTTACAGGAAGCTCATATTTCGAGGTATTCAATCCATCCAAGGAGTACTAAAATGTACAGGGATTTAAAGGAAAGTGGCCAGATATGAAAAGGGAAATTGCAGAATGGGTTAACAGATGTTATACATGTCAGAGAGTTAAAGCAGAGCATCAGAAACCAAGTGGATTGCTACAGCCATTGGAGATTCCAGAGTGGAAGTGGGAACATATTGCCATGGATTTCATAGTCGGATTACCAAGAACAAAAGCCAATCATGATGCCATCTGGGTTATAGTGGATAGACTTACCAAGTCAGCTCATTTTCTGCCTATAAATGAAAGATTTTCGCTCGACAAGTTCGTCCATATGTACCTGAAGGAAATTGTAGTTCGTCATGGAGCTCCTCTATCTATTGTATCTGATCGAGATCCAAGATTTAATTCAAGATTTTGGAAAAGTTTTCAAGAATGTTTGGGAACAAGACTGAATATGAGTACGGCTTACCACCCACAGACGGACGACCAGAGTGAAAGAACGATCCAGACGATTGAAGATATGTTACGTGTTTGTGCTATTGATTTCAAAGGGAGTTGGGACGAGCATTTACCTCTGGTAGAATTTTCTTACAACAACAGTTATCACGCCAGTATTGGGATGCCACCCTATGAAGCCCTTTATGGACGTAAATGCAGATCTCCAGTGTATTGGGACGAAGTAAGAGAACGCAAAATACTTGGACCTGAATTAGTACAGCAGACAAAGGAAGTTGTTGAAGTTGTCCCGAAGAGATTGATAGCCACACAGGACCGCCAAAGGAAATATGCAGATCAGTCAAGGAAAGACATAGAATTCGAAGAAGGGAATTTGGTATTACTGAAAGTATCACCGTGGAAGGGACTAACGAGGTTTGGAAAGAAAGGAAAGCTGAGCCCAAGATATGTCGGACCGTTTCAAATTCTAAAGCGCATTGGCAAAGTAGTTTACGAGTTAGCGTTACCTCCGCACATGGAGCACATTCACAATGTTTTTCACGTATCGATGCTTAAGAAGTATAATCCAGACTCCAGGCATTTAATAGAATATGAGCCAATAGAGCTTCAGGCAGATTTATCATATGTAGAGAGTTTGATAGAAATTCTAGCGGAAAGAGAGAAAGTATTAAGAAATAAAATGGTAAAGTTAGTAAGAGTATTTTGGAGAAACCCAAAGGTTGAAGAGTCAACCTGGGAGTTAGAAAGTTATATGAGAAAAAAGTACCCTCATTTATTTTCTTAGGAGATTCTGAGGACAGAATCCTTTTAAGGGGAAGGATGTAATATCCGAGATATATCGTGTAATTATTTTTGCTAATAAATAATTATTATATGTGTTCAATATCTATTCTGTGAATTATTTGTTAAGTGTTAAATGTGTTTGGATGTTTAAAAATAATATTAATTGAGTATTTTAATTTTTATATGTCCAAAATAAAATATATATAATTGTCATATCTTCCTAATTATTTTAATGATGATTTATGATTTTATAGGAATTATATGGATTTTATAAAATCGTTTTCCGAGTATTTAAAAACTATTTTATACAAACGGGAACCAACTGACGTCATCCGTTTTTACGTTTTTATAACCCGAAACTCTTCCGAAACTCCTTCCTAACCTAATTGCAATATTCCGAGCATTTTCCATGTTTCGACTTTTTCGATCCGGCGTACGGTTTGTCCTGCGCGGGTCCCGGCGCAACATTTTCGATACATTATTCGTTTCGGTAAATCAATAAAACTCGTATTTTCGATAAACGGGATCTTTTTATTAAACTATCATAATTATCAGTTCGTAATACATGTAACCAGGCGCTGATACCAAGACCGCAGTACAAATTGTACTGATTTGGATAATTATCCCGAAAACCGGTACTGTTTGGATCAGTTTTTATAAATAAACGTACCATTTTATATCCGGAATGATCCAACGGGATACTAATTTTCCGTAATTATAAATAGCCTTTACCGTATTTTATTTCATATCAAAAATCACTTGCAGTCAGTAATTATATAAATTTCCAGAGAAAATTCTTATATTCATAAACCCTTCTGAGAATCAAACCAACAATCGGAGGTGTTACCGGAGTCCGTTTGAAAAGCTCAAGTACTCAAAACGAAGGTCTTGAGGTGTACTATCAGATTCTGTGAACCATATACCTGCAGAAATCAAGGTTTATTTTCTGGAAATTTGTTTATTTTCGAATTATTTTTATTAAAAATATGAATTTTTGTTCGGATGATTGTTTGAATGATTTGATGATTGCATGTTGTAGAGCTTGTTTTCCTGATGATTTTCATATGTCATATGTCTGATTTGGAGTTCAATAACATGTTCAAAATTGAGTTTAATCTTCGAATTTTAAAATTAGGGTTTATAACCCGTATGAATGTTTTCAATTGAAATTTGGGGCTTTTTGATTTAGGGATTATTAGCTGTTGTGTTATAGTGAGTTGTGTTCCTTATAAAATTTGCAATCGATTGATATATAGCTCGTTAACAGAGGATGTCTGAATCGAAGGGAGTTGTATTTTGAAGTTTTCGTAGGTTCGCCGGAAAACGGTGGTGCTCTTGGCCATTTTTCGGCCAGGACAGGGATGATTGATGTGTTTTGATTGCATGTACAAGTTGCTGGTAGCCTGTAGTTTGGTGGCCTGAGGTGGCCGAAATCGTGTTCTCCGGCCACACTCCGGCGTGTCGACGACGGGGGTTTGCAAAATTCCAAACATGCCCCTAAACTTTTGGGGAATAAACAGTTTAGTCCCCCAGGTTTCCAGAGTTTGCATATTTTGGATTCCTGTTTATAAATTATTTAAAAATCATATTTCCTATTTATTTTAATTATAAACATTCGTTTTTAATTTCTGAAAATTCCAAAAATTACTATTTTAATTCCAAAAATTATTTTTAAATCAAAAATAAATCTGAATTAATTAGTTAATTAATTTCAGTTAATATTTAATTGATTAATTGGTCAATTAATTCAAAAATTAATTGATTAATTGATTTAATTAATTATTAATTGATTTTAATTAATTATTTAATTAGATTTAAATATTTAAAAATGATTTAAAAATTCCGAAAAATAGTTTCGAGTTTTAAAATATTATTTTAAATTGTTTTCAAGGCTCGATAATTATTATAAAATTGTTTTGAAGCCAGATTTGGCCAACCGAACCTTGTTTATTACTCTGAAAGTGATCCAACGACCCGTTTTAATTCCGAAAAATGTTTTAAAAATTATTTTAAATACCCGAAAGCCTGTTTATGACCCGAGACTTCTTTATAAATGATATATCATTGATTATTTGACGTGTTATGTGTTATATGTGACTTGTGGTTAATTGTCGGTCTATATATTTGATGTTTACTTGTTTATAGTATAATTAACTTTCAATCCGTTAATCGAATTTGGGTGAAATGAAGGGTAGATAGAAGTATATATCGAATAGAATCGTATGAGTTGAATATTGATAGATGCTTGTGATATGTGAGCAGAAGAGGCAAGACGTAGGAAAGGGAAACAGATTATCGAGGAGTAAGACAGTTGTGATTGAAAGTGAGTGCAGTATAGCAAGCTAGTACCAGGCAAGTGTTCTAAACTTTCTCGAGATATATTGTAGTGGATTGATAGTCCTGTTTTATATTGCAAGTGCTTTGAAGCACTAAACCCAAAACCCTGATTCCAGTTATTGATCTTGAGCCGTAAACCTTATTCTTTCTAAACCATTGATTATTGTACACCCAAATACGAACCACAGATATACGATACTACTCCACAAATACATACAAACTAAATACCAAACACTGAATCAAATTACATACATAGTCAAACCATTGTACCTTATGATTTGAAAGACCAAATCCTTGTAACCCTGAAACATTGATTCCTTTGTTATCCAATTATTTCGTTGCCTAACATCCAAGCTTTGAAAATGCCATATTAATCCTTATAAAGATTGAAACCATTTCTTTATTGAACGTCCAATTTTGTTAATGATTATGTTTATAGCTTATTACTGTTTATTATGTTATTATGTTAGAATTGGATTGTTTTTATAAAATTATGGACCAAATTCGTGGTCAGACCATATTATGGTCAAGTTAGGCCAATATGTGCCTTGGCATGGTGGCGTTATTTATCTCCTGAGATGCTGAAAAGGAAATAAAAACAAAAAATAAGTTATGGTATAAAAAAGGAAAATAAAGTATAGAGAATGAGAAATATCCTGCAGAGTGACTGTAGAAAGTCCCACATGGATCAGGGAAAGCTCCTCCAACAAAGTCAAACTGGGAGTCTTGCCCTCATCTTTAATAAGCTCCCTATATATGAGATTTTCCTCATTTGATAGGTGAAGGGATTTGGGGCTGCCATCATTAACTTTGCCAAAGGAAGATCTAAAAAGGGTGCCCCAATCACCGTTCTCCCATCTTAAACCAACAAAACTATCCCTCAAATGCTGGTTGTTATCAGGAATGGAGGCACTGTTAAATTTGGGGGCATTTGGGCCTTTTCCTGATGTAAACCCAACCACAAGAGGTTTGGGCACTATAATAACACTGAGATATTTTCCTAAAGACAGCTACCTAAAGGGGAAAACCGTGCCTAAGGCACAAAACCATGAAACATATGACATTCCTCCAAATATTGGGTGGAAGTTGATAAGGGTTAATTTATAAGTCGGATATCAACCTAGGAATAAACTCGTGAAAGGGAAACCTAAGCTCCGCAGTGAGGGCATCTGTATAAATGAAAAGAGTATCGGGTTTCTAGTGGCATGTACGATCGCCACCGTCAACGAGAATTATCCTAAGGGGAGGACGCACATTATAAGTTGTGTTAGGTTTACTAATGTCAGCTATGTTATACCATTTGTTGCAATATTCAAAAGAATCTAGATGAGCATCTGATGGGTATTCGTCTTCCCTAAAGTTGATCATTTCTAATAAAGACATATAAGAAGAACGAATTTGAATTTCGTTACCTCTCTTTGAAGCTGAGGCAATCTTAGCAGCCCTTTCTATGCTTTTGTCCGCCATTAATGGAGATTGAGATGGGGGATTGAAACCGAGACTAGAGGAAGAAGATGAAGACTTAACTGGTCTTCGATCACAAACCTGGCCGGAATACTTTGCTGATCACCAGAGAAAATTTAGAGAGAAGAGGAGAGAAGTGAGAAGTGAAATGAGAAATGTAGAAAGAGAGGTGAGAAATGATCACAACCCCCACATATATATAGTATCCTAGCCGGTCACTGGGCCGATAAAAAGAGAAGTTTTACCGGTTATATCCTGTCAAAAGCCCAACCTAAAATCCTGGGCCCAATTCTAAAAACTTCCAGGATGTTCTTAAAAAATAAAAAATAGAAATATATATATATATATATATGAAATAGTAATTTGGAAAACTCTGGAGCATTCTGAAAAGGTTGAGAAAAATAAAAGGCCAAAATGATAGGCCCAATCAAAAGGCCAACTTAAGGGCCCATAATTTAGAAGATTCCAGGAAAAAAAGGCCCAACTTGGCAGGCCCAATTAGGAAATCTGGCATGGAAAGCCCAAACAAATTTGGACCATACAAGGCCCACAAAAGAGTCCAACTATGGTGGAATTTAAATTCTAGTTGAATAAATCCTGAACTAATTTCGGTCAGGATTCCTGATCGAAAAACCCCTGGTCGAAAAACCCACGACCAGGAGAAATTGAACCATAATTCGGTCAAGAATTAAGTCAAAGTACAAATTTTAACCGAAATTCTGACTGAATCCTGGTCGAAAGAATTTCTAGTCGAAAAATTCACGACCAGGACAAAGGGGATCATAATTCGGTCAAGAATTAAGTCAAAGTATAAATTTTGACCGAAATTCTGACCGAATCCTGGTCGAAAGAATTTCTAGTCGAAAAACTCACGACCAGAATCAAGGGGAGCCTAATTCGGTCAAAACCCCAAGTCAAAACAAAAATTCTGACCGAATTTTGATCATAATTCTAATCGAAAGTCAGCCTGATCAAAAATTTCACGATCAGGAATAAAAGGCCTATAATTCGGTCAACAACAGAGGTCAACACTAGTAGAACAGGCTTCTATCGACCAGGATTTCGATCAGGACCAAGTCGAATGGCATCCTAACCGAAATAACCCCGACCAGAAGAAACTGGCCCATAATTCGACCATGATCCTGGTCGAATAAGGAGTCCTGGTCGAAATTGTTAAAAAAATGAAATAAATTAAAATTTGATGAAATTTTTTGGAAAATTTCAGAAAATGATCATTTCTGATAAAACTTTCCAAAAAGACAAAGAAAATTTCAGAAAATTCCTATATTTTCTAAAATATTAAGGAAAAATCTTGAAAATTATGGAAAATCCTGAAAATTTCAGAAAATATCTTGAAGCCTCGGATAAGGCTTATCGTTGTAAATGTGTGGGTCACTCCACACTTTAAATTAAAAACTATACCCTGTAAGGGAATAAATGAACTTAACTTCTACGAAATCTTGTAAGTTTTCCCAGAAGTTGGGAGGCAAATGACAGGGAATGAAATAAACCCTGATTGCGTAATTAATATCACATTAATTATACCCGATTTGAACTAAAAATAAAGCCCATTTAAAGAGGTCAAAATCCCTGAATATTAATTAATTTCGTAATTAATTAATATGGGTAAAAACATCTGACAAGTAAAGTCCAAATAGGGATACGATTTCTTAGAGATTGGCCTCCAAGAAACCTCATGGGACAAGGAATTATTTTCTGCATTCTAGGACTCCAAAGTCCACTCTAAGTCTGAGACTTGTCCACCAAGTCTGCTAACCCTAGTCCAATTCAAGGCATCTCATGTCCATATAAGGGACCTCACCCCATAAATCAGAACTACGTTTTTGACTTGATCCTTAGCACGCAACAAGGTATGTAGGAATCTTGTGAAGGCAGATTGAGTCATGAAACACAAGAGCGGTCAAATAAGAGCCTTGAAGCTCGTGAACCAGTTACGTGCTGATTCTCAATGATTAGGAGAAGCTCCGGATCTGACTGTTTGGATGTCATCAGGATTTGATGTGCCATCAGGATTTGATACATCATCAGTATCTGCAGAATATCATCATTTGAAGACAGTTTATTATGAAGATTAAGTCTGTTCTTTACTTTGAGGGATAAATATCTGTTAGGAATATATGTGTATTAGTTTGATGATAAGTTAAACAAAACACTTAAGTAGAAAACTAGTGTTTGTAGCCTCAACGGATAAGACCACTTTGGCTATCCGTTGATGGAGTAGCTTTACTTAGAAATAAGTTTAGTATTGTAGCACATTTCAGTCTTTGTAATTGAGTTATAATTCTTAGAAGTTGTAGGAAATTATAAGTCATGTTAACTACTAGTGGATATGCAAATAGGAGGGCTAATTATAAATATTTCATGCCTTGTAATTTTGTATAAATGAAGTAATATCAACTGGTAAATTAAAGGCCTTCAACGGATGAGAAACAAAGCCTCAACGGATGTCTCTAAAGCTTCAACGGATAACATCCATCAACGGATGAGTGCATCAACGGATAAAGCTTCAACTGCTAAAACATCAACGGATAAGAGCATCAATGGATAAAGCCACCAGCGGATGAAAGCTTCAATGGATGCTCAGTTCCATAGCAGTTGATAGTGAAAATTCATAAGCTAACAAAGGCACATAGGTTCACAGAGACAATTGGAATGTGGTAGCCTCTTGGAGGAATCAAGAAAAAGCAGCATTTCCATTCTGGTGTAAACAAGGAAACATTCAAAGATTTATAGATTATCTTAGATTGCATTGGATAGAGAAATGAAGAAGAAACATGTGAAGGACTATTTTATAATTGTATTTTATCTTTGTCTTCACTTGTAAAACTTGGTGATATATAAACCAAGTTAGAGCTAGTAATTAGATGTGAATTTTCAAGAGCTGTTTAGAAAAATTCAGAGAGAAAATCATCTAGTTTGTACTAGAAAGCAGCTGTGAACAATTCTTTGTATCACAGATTTTCTGAAATACACATCTCTGGTGGAACAACAAATCCACCAGAAAAGTTTTAAAAGCTTCTGTGTTCTTTACATTTATGTTTTGAATATTCATCTGTCTGCACTTGCTTAAAGCAATTCACACACATCTGTTCATTATACACTTAACCTTTGAAACTGCTCAAAACTTTAAAAAGTTTTGAGATTTACATTCAACCCCCCTTCTGTAAACTCATTGTTAGTTCCTTGGGAATAACAATTGGTATCAGAGCCAGCTCTTGACATACAAAGAGTTTAAAGATCTATTCTACTAACATCATGAGTAAGAAGGATATTGGAGTGAAGATTCCAATCCTGGAAAGGGATAATTATCATCACTGGAAAGTGAATATGCATCTACATCTTCTCTCTCAAGATGAAAGCTACATAAACTGCATTGAGAATGGTCCTCACCTCCCTCATAAAGTGGCCACAGCTGTTACTGCCACAGTTGTTGTTGGACAGTCTATTCCCAAGCCAAGAGCATAATGGACTCCTGAAGATATTGAAGAGGTTTACAAGGACAAGAAGGCCATGAACATTCTGTTTAATGGCCTAGACAAAGATATGTTTGATAATGTCATTAACAGCCTCTCTGCTAAGGAAATTTGGGATACTGTACAACTTATCTGTGAAGGTACTGAGCAAGTTAGAGAAAATAAAATGCAGCTTCTCATTCAACAATATGAATATTTTCATTCTGAAGAAGGAGAATCATTAAATGACACTTTCAATAGATTTCAGAAATTGTTGAATGGACTGAAGCTGTATGGCAGAGTGTACCAAGTCAAGGATTCCAACTTGAAATTTCTAAGGTGTCTACCAAAGGAATGGAAGCCTATGACTGTTTCACTAAGGAATTCTCAAGATTATAAGGACTTCACACTTGAAAGATTATATGGAATTTTGAAGACCTATGAAGTTGAGATGGAGCAAGATGAGCTGTTGGAGAAGGGAAAGAGAAAAGGTGGATCAGTTGCACTTGTAGCTGAAAATGAGAGAACTGAAGCCAGGAATGAAGAAAAGACAATGCCAAGTCTCAAAATTGGCACAAGCAAATTAGAATCAAGCAAGTGAAAGGAGCAAGCAGCTGAGGTTGAAGACAATTCCAGTCAAGATGACTCTGATGATGTTGATAAACATCTGGCCTTTCTGTCTAGAAGATTTGCAAAGATGAAATTCAAAAAAAACACTAGAACCACTAAGCCAAACAAAAACATGGTGGACAAGTCTAAGTTCAAGTGTTATAACTGTGGCACAAGTGGACACTTTGCAAGTGAGTGCAGAAAGCCAACTTCTGAAAAGAAAAAATTTGGGCAAGTGGATTACAAAAAGAAATATTTCGAATTGCTCAAACAAATGGAAAGGGCTTTTCTGACTCAGGAAAATGACTGGGCAGCTGATGGAGCCAATAAAGATGATGATATGGAGTATGTCAACTTAGCCCTGATGGCCAGTTCTGATGAGAATGAAACTAGTTCATCAAGAAACCAGGTAATTACTACTGGCCTCTCTCAGCTTTCTAAAGATGAATGCAATAAAGCTATAAATGATATGTCTACTAAATTGTATCATTTACGTGTTTCCCTTAAATCACTGACTAAAGAAAACATGAGAATTAAAGAGAATAATCTGTTCTTAAGTGATAGGAATGCTATGTTAGAGGGTAAGGTAATTGAGCTTGAAAAGATTAAAATCAAATGCTTATCTGTTGAGAGTGAACTAGAAGAGTCTGTTAAGAAAGTCGAAATTCTTTCTAAACAACTAGAACGTGAGCAAGAGGTAATCAAGGCCTGGAAAACATCTAGGGATGTTAGTGCTCAAATTATCAAAGTTCAAGGAATTGAATCATTCTGTGAGAATGTTTGGAAGAAAAACAAAAAGGAAATGGAATTGGTTGATGGACTGTCAACGGATGATGAAAGTCATCTGTTGAAGGAAGAAAATGAGCATCCGTTGAAGGCTCATCAGTTGAAATAGGCAAATGATTCTAAAAAGGATAATTTGAAAAATCTCAGTAAGAAGTTTGATTCAACTTCCAAGAACTTTGTCAAAGAAGAAGCTAGCACATCCAAAGATGCTAGTAAGGTGAATATAGGACACATGACTTTAGATCAGTTGAAGAATAGGCTTAAGTTGGTTAAGGATAAAAAGGAAACCAAAAGAAAATCCAATAGAAATGGGAAGGTAGGGATTAACAAACATAACAATTACACACCTGATAAGTATGCCCCTAGGAAAAGTTGTGTGCATTATAGTTGTGTTAATCATCTATCTGATAACTGCAAATCTGTTAAGAATGCTCCCATGCCTTTAACTCATTTCATGCCTAACATGTCTATATCACCATTGCATGCCATGCCTATTCTGTCTCAACAGAATCCTCATACATATTTTGCAAACATGCCATATGTTAATAATACTTATTTTGCTGCATTTAGTGTGCCTCAAATGCCATACAACATGCCTATATGGAATAACATGTTTGCACAATCCATGCCTTATCAAATTCAACCAAATGTGCTAAATGATTCTGTGACTAACCCTACACTTCAACCATCTACATCTGAGACCAAGGTTGACTCAAAGTTACTTAAGTCAAAAGGTGCAGTAAGTGTGAAGTCTAGGAAAAAGACTAACAAGGCTGGACCCAATGAAACTTGGGTACCAAAATCAACTTGATTTGATTTTGTTGTGTGCAGGGAAAAAGAAGGAATTTATGGTACTTGGACAGTGGTTGTTCAAGGCACATGACAGGAGATTTTACCCTGCTCACAGAGTTCAAGGAGAGAGCTGGCCCTAGCATAACCTTTGAAGATGACATCAAAGGGTTCACTATAGGATATGGCTTGATTTCAAAGGAAAATGTCATCATTGATGAAGTTGCACTAGTTGATGGTCTCAAACACAATCTATTGAGCATCAGTCAACTATGTGACAGAGGGAATACTGTTTCCTTCAATTCTGAAGCCTGTGTTGTTACTAGTAAGAAGGACAACAAAGTGATTCTAACTGGAGTTAGAAAAGGAAATGTGTACTTGGCTGACTTCAACTCTACAGATGCAGAATCAATCACTTGTCTTTTCAACAAAGCAAGTCAAGATGAAAGTTGGCTATGGCACAAGAAGCTGTCCCATTTGAATTTCAAGACAATGAATGATCTAGTCAAAAAGGACTTAGTTAGAGGAATGCCTCTAGTGGAATTCTCAAGGGATGGACTGTGTGATGCTTTTCAGAAAGGAAAGAAAAAGAGAGCATCATTCAGTAAGAAGCTTGAATCAGCAATTGATGAACCATTACAACTGCTACACATGGATCTTTTTGGACCAGTCAATGTATTGTCAATTTCAAGGAAAAGATATTTCCTAGTGATTGTAGATGATTTCTCAAAGTTTTCATGGACTTATTTTCTTGGTTCAAAGGATGAAGCTAGTGAAATCATTATCAATCATATCAAGCAAGTCAACAATCATCCAGATTTTAAAGTAAGGAATATCAGGAGTGACAAAGGAACTGAGTTCAGGAATTCTACTATGAGGTTGTTCTGTGAAGAAAATGGGATCATGCATGAGTTCTCAGCTCCAAGGACTCCACAACAAAATGGTGTAGTGGAAAGGAAGAACAGATCACTAATTGAAGCTGCAAGAACAATGCTTCAAGAGTCAAAACTCCCAACATATTTTTGGGCTGAGGTTGTTAACTGTGCTTGGTACACTCAGAATATTTCTCTAATTAATCAGGCAAAAGGCATGACTCCCTATCAATTGTTCAAGAGAAGAAAACCAACCTTAAACTTCCTTCATGTCTTTGGTTGCAAATGCTATATTCTAAGGAACCAACCTGATCACAAAGGCAAGTTTGATGCAAAGGCTGATGAAGGGATATTTGTTGGGTATTCTGCTGGAAAATCATATAGGGTCTACAATCTAAGAACCACTTTATTACGGAATCTATGCATGTTGTGTTTGATGATAAAAAGATGGATGGACTAACAGATGAGGGACACCATGAAGGACTCAAATTTGACAACATTGAGATATATTGTGATGACTAAGAAGATGAGAATGATGGAGAAGACACTTCAAAAAGGATTCAAAATTTGCCTTTAGATAATACACAAAATGTTGCATCAGTTGAAAGTCATAACTCAGCATCCGTTGACAGAAGTAATGCAACATCTGTGGAAAGACAAAGTGCATCATCCGTTGAAGTACATAATGGAGCATCCGTTGATCATAGTTCATCAACAGATAATCAAATTACATCATCAGTTGATAGAACTCCTAGTTCCTTGCAAAGGACCAACAACTCAGGGGGAGTTTCAACTAATCAACACTATATCTCACACCATGACAACACTGAGGTCACTTCATCTAGAGCTAATCTACCACCTCAAAGGAAATGGACCAAGAGTCATCCCTTTGAACTGATCATTGGTGATGCAACATCTAAGGTGCAAACTAGAAGGGCTACTCAAAAATGAATGTCTATACAGTAGTTTTCTATCACAGTAGAACCTAAGAGAGTGGAAGAAGCTCTATTGGATCCAGATTGGATTGTAGCTATGTAAGAGGAGCTAAACCAATTTGAGAGGAACAAAGTATGGAAGCTGGTACCCAAGCCAAAGAACAAAAGTTCTAATGACACAAAATGGGTATTCAGAAACAAGATAGATGAAAATGGCATTGTCATAGGGAATAAAGCTAGATTGGTTGCCAAGGGCTACTCTCAACAAGAGGGAATAGATTTTGATGAGACATTTGCTCCTGTTGCAAGACTTGAAGCCATCAGAATTTTTCTAGCCTATGCATCCCATGCCAATTTCAAAGTCTATCAAATGGATGTCAAGAGTGCATTTCTGAATGGAGAATTGGAGGAAGAAGTCTATGTGAGTCAACCTCCAGGGTTTGAAGATCCAAATTTTCCAGACCATGTGTATTATCTGTTGAAAGCACTCTATGGACTAAAGCAAGCACCTAGAGCCCGGTATGAGACTTTGTCAAAATTTCTTCTAGATAATCACTTCACTAGAGGCACTGTTGACAAAACTCTTTTCTTTAGAAATGTAAATGGCTCTACAATACTTGTTCAAATTTATGTAGATGATATTATATTTGGTTCTACAGATGATAAACTTTGTAAAAAGTTTGTTAATTTAATGCAAAGTAAATATTAAATGAGCATGATAGGAGAGCTAACTTATTTTCTTGGTTTACAAGTTAAACAAGTAGTGGTGGAATTTTCATTAGTCAAACTAAATATATTTATGATCTTTTAAAGAAGTTTGACTTAATGGAATGTTCATCTGCAAAAACTCCCATGGCTACTGCCACTAAGCTTGAATTAAACAAGGCTGAAAAGTCTGTGGACATTACAAGCTATAGAGGCATGGTTGGTTCACTTCTATATTTAACTGCTAGTAGACCTGATATAATGTTTGCTACATGTCTTTGTGCTAGATTTCAAGCTGATCCTAGAGAATCTCATTTAGTTGCTATTAAAAGAATTTTCATATATTTCAAAGGGACTCCAAATCTAGGAATTTGGTACCCTAAAGAGTCTGGTTTTGATCTAATTGGCTATTCAGATGCAGATTATGCAGGTTGCAAAATAGATAGGAAAAGTATAACTGGCACCTGTCAATTTCTGAGGAATAAGCTTGTGTCATGGTTCAGTAAGAAGCAAAATTCTGTTTCTACATCAACAGCTGAGGCTGAGTACATTGCTACTGATAGTTGATGTGCACATATATTATGGATGAGGAATCAACTATTTGACTATGGGCTAAATGTTGACAAAATTCCAATATTCTGTGACAACACAAGTGCCATTGCCATTACTGAAAATCCAGTGCAGCATTCAAGAACCAAGCACATTGACATCAAGTACCACTTCATAAGGGAACATGTGATGAATGGTACAGTGGAACTTCATTTTGTTCCAAGTGAAAAACAAATTGCAGACATCTTTACCAAGCCACTTGATGAATCAACATTCACAAGATTGGTAAGTGAGCTAGGTATGCTTAATTTTTCTTAAATTCATGTCCAAATTGTAATTTGTAATGCAGCCTGAAATGAATTTGTTGCAAGAGCAAAGTTAGCTTTAAGTAAAGTTTATTCTATCAATGGATATTTTCTATCCGTTGAACGCCAAAGTTGTTCTATCAACAGATGTTCATTATCCGTTGAAAGACAAATACATTTCTGGAAAGTTTTATCCTTTAACGGATAAAACTGTGTTAATCTTCAACGGATGACCGTTTACCTCATATGTTGAACTGTCACATCAGTCGATTCAAGTGGATCACAGCCGTTGATTCTATTTTCTTAACCGTTGATACATATATATACAGTTGTATGTATTTGTATTAAAGGTAGTTTTTAGAATACATACAGTTTTTCATTTATTCTTAAATGGATGTAATTTACTTTAAAATATTGTTTAATTATTCTCTTTATGTTTTAAGTTGAGAAAGTATAAAAGTCTCTTTGAATTCTTATTTTCACTTTACGCTTTTTTGTAATTTCAAAAGCTTTTACTCTCTTTCTCTCCCAAAACTCTCAACTTTTCTCTGCAACTTCTACCCACAACAATGGCACCAGTAGTAAAGATAATGTCTCAATCTGGGTTTGTCTATGAGAAGAACAATTTCGTAGCTTTGGTGGAAAAGAATGAAGCCCACTCAGATTATCATAAGATGATGTATTTCATCAAGAACTGCAAACTGAGCTATGCAATGCTAGAGGCCCCAATGATTTACGGTGAGGTAGTTGAGGAGATTTGGACAACTGCTGAGTTCAACTCCACTGATATGACCATCTCCTTCTCTCTCAAAGGTAAGGATTACTGTATTAACTCTGATGATATACAGTCCTGTTTTAAATTACCTGAAAACAATGCCATGACACCACACACTGATAATGATGTATCTAGCATGTTAGACTCCATAGGTTATTCCCTTGATTCTACTAGTTTAGGCAGTATTAAGAGAAAAGGCCTTAGGAAAGAGTGGAGTTTTCTCAGTGATGCCTTTATCAAGGTTTTCTCTGGGAAAATTATTAATTTTGATGCAATAACTTCAGCTCTTGTTAATATGCTTTATATGCTGGTTTCTGATAGGTACTATAATTTTAGCAACTATGTTATGCTAGAATTGGGTACTAGATTAGGTAACAAGGCTAATAGAACTCATAACATCTATTATGCTAGATTCTTTATGTTATTGGCTAACCATGTTGCTGAAGGTTTGGTCATAAATAATGAGAGTAATAAGCTCAAGTGCTGGGTACAAGACAAGAGGGTCCTTGCAGACCTTTTAAGGATTGACCTCAACAGTAAGGTGCCATTGGTATACTTACCAATAATGGCTGCACCTCAGGTAAGTAAGGTAAATACTTCTTCCACTCCTACTACTTCCAACCCCAATATTTTATTGCCTTCAAGTGTGGCCATGGGATCTGTGTCAATGCCCCAACAGATTCCTACCAAGGCCACCAAACCTAAAATTTCAAAACCCAAGTCAAAGAAAGCCACCTCTGTTGTTTCTCAAAAGACAACAGTTGTAACAACTACCATAAACCCTGAGGGGAGTGAACAGGTTGTTAGTGGTGAGGGGAGGGGTGAACATAAAGAAAACCCCCAGAATAAGGTAGGAGAGGTGAGTGGTACCCAAGCTAGCCAAGCCACAGTTTCTCAAAAGACTGTGGTGGTTGAAAAGGATTCAAACTCATCCCTAGTTGCACCCTCCCAAAAGGGTGTAGCTATTGAAAATAGTCCCCAACCAGGGACACAGAACAAAAGAGGGAGGGACACTGAAGCCACACACTCACCTGTAAAAGCCTTCACAAGAAGAAAGAAGGTCAAAACCCTAGTTTCAACACGGGGTGCACACACTGCACAGATACAATCACTTGTATCTATGCCTTCACAAATTTAGAGTGACTCCAACAAATGTGGAGTCACAGCCCCATTCTCTCAAAATTGACACACACCAACCACCAAATTCTCCATCACCATCTCTGGATGTGGACATGATTTTCACATCAATTCCTGATTCTCCGTCTTTACAACTCAGGGAGGAGCCCCATTCAAGTACTGGTGATCATCATCTTTTAGATGATTTGTTGGATCATCAGCCAATTCTTTCAGACTTAGTTGAAGAATCTGTGTCACTTAATTTAAAATCAATCCACACAGATTCAACAATTATGTCACTTTCAATTTCCACTTCTTTTCCTTCTTCAACGGATATCCCTCATCCGTTGACAAGTGGTTATTCTTCAACGGATAAGCTTAACATCAGTTATCCGTTGATACCATCAGTTTCAACTTCAACGGATATTCTTTATCCGTTGATAGTCTCTACATAAACAACTGAATTAACTCCAAGTGTAGAAGACATGGTTACTGTACAATCACTTCTAGGGCTGGGGGAAGGGAGTGAAAACTTAAGTGAGAGGCTGGGTTGCTCCCAGGCAAAAGGAGAGCTTGAGAGTATAAATATGCATGCTATTTCTTCCAGCATGGCAAAAGAAAGTGAGAGGAGTACCACCTTAGTAAGTGAAGGTGAGGGTGTGAGGAGTGTGAGCCAGGGGAGCCCCTGATGCAAGAAAAGAGAGAAATTGAGAGAAAAGCAGGTACAGGAGACATAAGGGTGGATCCAGCCATTGCTAGTGAGTCAATGATTGTGGATGATGCTGACAAGGGAAGACAATTTTAGCAACATTATAGAGCTGAAATTGATAACATTTCCTTGGATGCTGACACTTTTACTCATCCTTTGTCAGCCTATCAACTGTTGGCTACTCAGGGCAATGAGGAGGCAGAAAAGACTCTAAACCTAGTACATACTTCAGAATCTCTACAAAGGGATAAATCTGCTGTCAATATGATGCCTTCTACAGCTGGAGAGCCATCTGAAAAATTTGGAGTAAATTCTAATGATGATGACTTTAGTTCTTTTGATGGAAGCATGAGCTTAGGGGGAGATGAAGGCCCAAGCTCTATTCCAGAGTTACCTGAATGGGCATTGACAAAGGAGTCTACACCAGGGCATTTCACTGTATCCTTAGTCAAACAAGTCATGGTTATCCAAAAGGCAATTCAGGAAACTTCCAATGCTGGTACCAAGGCCATTCTCCAAGCACACTTAGATTCTCTACATCTCATGAAGCTACAACAATTAAGACAAAATCTAAGTGTGGATGAACTCAAAAAGGATATAGCTGACTTAAAGTCCTACACTACTGAGAAACTGGATGCAGCTATGCCCTTTGGTACTATGTAGGAACTGTTACTGAGACTAAGAAGAGAATCAGATGCTGAAAAGAATATGGCCAAATTGGAGGAAAGAGTTCAAATTATTGAGAACTCTATGGTGACCATTCTTCAAAATCAACAGTCTCAGACAAGTCTTCTAATGCAACTAGCTAAAGCACAGGGCTTGGCCCCTCTCCTTGATGATAACAAAAAGGGGAGAATAAAGGGGAAGGGGAGCCATCTATACAAATTCAAATAACCAAAGTCTAGTTCCTGCCATCACTACTTCTCCAACACTTCAAATCAAAGGAATGCTTGATGGAATTGATCTAATCCAGGTAGCAGCAGCTGAGATGAAGGTGAAAGAGCAAAGGAGGAAAATTGATGAAAGGATGTAACAAGTGTTTGGATCTACAACTGCAAAATCTCTATCTTTGAAACATAACACAAAAGTTGAGCCAATCATTATGGAGCACAAGCCAGTAAGGAGGAATAAGGTTGGAGAAACCTCTTCAAGGAACCTGAAGCCCATGGTACTCAGACCAACCACTAGATTTAACAAGGCCTCTACAAAGAACCCTCTAACTCCTGCTCAGCTAAAAGAAGTGGATTTTCCTCTTCCAAAGCGTGATGAAGACAAAGTTTTGGGTGGTAATATCATAAAGCACAAAGAGACCAAGGATGTAGTGGAAAGAATGAATATGGCTATCATCTATAGAGAGGGAAAGAGTATCTGTGTGATTTAAGGACATCCCAAATTCTCAATAGCCAAGAGGGAAAAGACCATGAGGCTAAAGAAAGAAGCTAAAAAGTTGGAAGCTGACAAAAGAGCACAAGCAAAGCTTGAAAAATAGCTAAAGTCAAGTCAAATTGAAGATAAGAAGAAGATTGAAGACAAGAGTGAAGGAAACAAGACTGAAAATATAAATGTGGATATGGGGAATGTGGTTGGTGAAAGTGTGGAAGAAAAAAGTGAGGAAAGAAAGAAATGGCAGAAGGGTAACAGAAAGAAGGTCAGGGCAAAAAGGAAGAGTGAAGATGACACTGAAGTAATCCAATCAAAATCCAAACCACTACCTTCCATTCTTGAACCTTTTGTTGCTGATCCCAGTATCAATATCCATGGTGAACCAATCATCCCTAAAGAGGAACCTATAGATTGGAACACCATCAAATTGCCTACCTTCTTAACCACTCCTCCATCACCAAAGAAACCAAAAGGATAAATCAGAAAATCCATACCTCCCCTAACCTTAAAGAAATTCACTCAGAAACAAAAGCCTAAGCCTAACCCACAAATCTCAAAGGATGATTATGTTCACATTTATGACATAAAAGAACATACATAAATTGAACTTTACTTGGATGAGCTGGAGGAAGTAAGGGGAATAGATGCCTACAGACAGCTACCAGAAAGGCTAGTGTTCAAGTATAAAGGAAGTGTGGAAAAGACTTGGCCTCTTCAAAGAAATTTAAATGAGGGCTATTCTACCTTGATTAGAGTCAACTCAGCTATAAAAAGGGACACTGGTTTTACCAGGACTGCCAAGACTGAGATTTTTAACAAGATTGCCAACATAAGGAAGACTTGGTGGGAGTCAAATTCCTTGCCTAGAACTTTACTCATCCCAGAGAATGGAACTACAATTCATAAATCACCTCATTGGTTGATGGAGTTCAGAGACAATAAAGGAGTCAGAATATTTTTCAGACTTGAAGACCAGCTTAAGATTGCCAGTAATGAAACTCTCAAGGACATGCAATCTAAGTTGGATATCAGTGATGAAGATGAAGCTGAATTCTATAGACAACTCCTACTCCAAGTAGAGCAAAATGACAGGAGGCTAGGGAAGAAAACAAGGGAACAAAAGAGAAGAAAATGATTTGCTCAGGCTAAAGGAGCACCCTTGGAAACACTGTAAATCTTCAACTCTATCTCAGTACATACACTTTTGTAGCACTTTTGAATTTCTACTTAGTTTCAACTCATATATTTGTTAAGTGTTTTGTTATCATCAAGTTAACCCTGAATTTATGCCTACAATTCTAGTAGATATAAATAGGGGGAGATTGTTAGAATATATGTGTATTAGTTTGATGATAAGTTAAACAAAACACTTATGTAGAAAATTAGTGTTTGTAGCCTCAACGGATAAGACCACTTTGGCTATCCATTGATGGAGTAGCTTTACTTAGAAATAAGTTTAGTATTGTAGCACATTTCAGTCTTTGTAATTGAGTTATAATTCTTAGAAGTTGTAGGAAATTATAAGTCATGTTGACTACTAGTGGATATGCAAATAGGAAGGCTAATTGTAAATATTTCATGCCTTGTAATTTTGTATAAATGAAGTAGTATCAACTGATAAATTAAAGGCCTTCAACGAATGAGAAACAAAGCCTCAACGGATGTCTCTAAAGCTTCAATGGATAACATCCATCAACGGATGAGTGCATCAACGGATAAAGCTTCAACTGCTAAAGCATCAATGGATAAGAGCATCAACGGATAAAGCCACCAACGGATGAAAGCTTCAATGGATGCTCAGTTTCATTGCAGTTGATAGTAACAACTCATAAGATGACAGAGGCACATGGGTTGACAGAGACAATTGGAATGTGGTAGCCTCTTGGAGGAATCAAGAAAAAGCAGCATTTCCATTCTGGTGCAAACAAGGAAGCATTCAAAGATTCACAGATTATCTTAGATTGCATTGGATAGAGAAATGAAGAAGAAACATGTGAAGGACTATTTTATAATTATATTTTATCTTTGTCTTCACATGTAAAACTTGGTGATATATAACCAAGTTGCAGCTAGTAATTAGATGTGAATTTTCAAGAGCTGTTTAGAAAAATTCAGAGAGAAAATCATCTAGTTTGTACTAGGAAGTAGCTGTGAACAATTCTTTGTATCACATATTTTCTGAAATACACATCTCTGGTGGAACAACAAATCCACCGTAAAAGTTTTAAAAGCTTCTGTGTTCTTTACATTTGTGTTTTGAATATTCATCATTCTACACTTGCTTAAAGAAATTCACGCACATCTGTTCATTATACACCTAGCCTTTGAAACTGCTCAAAACTTTAAAAAGTTTTGAGATTTACATTCAACCCCCCTTCTGTAAATCTCATTGTTAGTTCCTTGGGAATAATAATATCTGTTCGTTCTGAGTGATAGGACTTTGTGTATTCAGTTAAAGATATGTATCATTTTCTGTTAGTATTTGATAATGCATATCCTAAACTGATTTGTAGCAGCTGTGTATTATATAAACACAGTTTAGGTCATCACATAGTGATTAACTCGATCATTGTACGACCTAGAAGCTCTCAAGAACATTAGTATTTATTGAGAGAGTTTGTAACAGTTTTTATCAGAAATATAACAAACTGTTATATTTTTATACTTGTTCGAAATATTTATACAAATGTATCCAACCCCTCTTAAATAATTATATCTTTACTGGGCAATAATTGGTATCAGAGCTCATTGATACATTTACAATTAGAAGCGATCTAAACATGTCTCTGAACAAGTATGAAAGTATTAAAATCTCCATTCTGAAAAAGACTAAATATCCTACATGGAAGGTGAAGATGCTCATGCATCTGGAAGCTACAGATCCAGACTATCTCGACGTAATTAATGATGGACCCTACATGCCAACAAAATTGGTGTCAACAACTCCTATTGTTATTGAACACTATCAGTTGAAGGAAAAGAGTGAGTGGACACCAGAAGAGAAGGTTGTTGTGCTGAAGGATGCAAAGTTAAGAAACATTTTGCATAACAGTCTTGATTCTGTGATGTCGAACAGGGTTATAGCCTACAAGACTGCCAAGGAGAACCGGGATGCTCTTGAAACTCAATCTCAAGGAACCATGGCCATCAAGAAGAACAGAAGGGCTGTTCTGATTCAAGAATATGAACACTTTGAGGCCAAGCCTGATGAAAGTCTCACCGACATCTATGACAGATTTATCACCCTTCTCAACAATTTGTCCTTAGTGGGAAAGGTGTATGATCGAGAGGATTCAAACACTAAGTGTCTGAGAGCCTTGAATGAGGAATGAGAGACTCATATTTCAATCATACGACATCAGTATGATTTGGAAATAATTACTCTAGATGAAGTCTATGGCATGCTGAGAACTCATGACTTGGAAGTCCAGCAAAGAAAGGAGAGGAAACGCAACAAAGGAAAATCAGTTGCTTTGAAAGTGAATGTTAAAGCTTCAAAAGAAAGGTCTGTTGAAGTTGCAAGGAAAAAGAACAATCTTCCAGAATCAGATACTGATGATTCATCATCAAATCCTGATGATGATACTGATTCTGAAACTGATGAAAACGTGACAGATTCTGATGTCATGCAAATGGCAGCATGTAATAACCCCAATTTTTGGAAATTTTTGAAACCCTTATGAATAGTGATTTTGCAGATTATGCTGAATGAGAAAACTTTTCATGCCACACTAGGTAGGGGTTCTTTTATGGATATTCTGAGATTTTATTGGCACTCTATATGACATATAAGTGTATGTAAAGATCGTCAGAATCCAATTCCGAACACTTTGATTTTTCCCGGAAATCCACTAGATACGGAAAGAATTGAGTATAAGGTAACAGGATAAAAAGGATTTAAATTAAAAGATTATAAGAGAGGATCATAAAAGGAATATAATGTATTAAGAAAGGTTAAGGAAACCCAAGTAATAAGATCCCGGGTATGATCCCTCAAACGAGAAATGAGAACGGAAGTTAAGCGAACCGTATAACAGATCAGCGGTCATTAGGCAAACAATTAGAAGCTAATCAAAGGGATTAGTGGGATGATGTCATCAAACCAATAGGAAGAGGACAAAGGAGGGAGGGTGACATCACTTGATGATGTAAGCATGACATGGGGGGGAGGAAGTGTGGTTGAATGATAACCACACAAAATCAAGGTTAATTAGGTAATTAACCTAAAACAAATCAAAATTCAACCAAAACAAATCAAAGCAAAAAACACAAAAATCTCTCTTTCTTCCAAGCTTACTCTCGGCTTTTCTTCTTTTTCAAAGAAGAAATTTCCAAAATTCAAGATCCAAGGCTTGTTAATTAGTGAGGTAATTATCTAAGGTTCCTTGTACATAGATATGGATGTCCTATAAGTTTAAGCTTCTAATTCCTTCACAATCTCTTCCAATAAATCATGGAAGAAGATGGTGAATAGTGTTTTTTAAGAACTAAAATTTTTGTGCTTGAAGTTTTGTTTAGTTTAAGCTTGGATAAGGACTTTAAGGGTGATTCCAAGCCATTCTCTTGATTCTCCACTCTCCAGGGAAGGTATAAACTCCAAACCCTAGCTTTAGTTTTGAGTAATTAGGAATGAATATGATTGATATAGTATATGTGAAGCATGATGCTTGTTTGTTTAAAGTTTGGTTGAGTTTGTAGAGATTAGTTGGTTTTGTGGTGTTTTTGGAGTTGTAAATCTTGATAATTAGTTAAAGAACTTAAGTAAAGCTTTTAGTTCATGTGGGGAATAAGTATAAATTGTTAATGTGGAGTTGTTGGGGCTGTTATGATGTAGTATGGATGGAGTTTTGATTTGGTTGTGATTGTGGATTGATTGGTGGTTGAATTGGTTTGGTAAAATTTTGGGAAATCGCGTAAACATAGCCGTCGTAATGCCCGATTTACCGTAGACTATTTTTGTTCTTAACATCAGAACCTGTGAACTCACTGTTAGGTTTTTACCATTGCCATGTTTAGATAGTTCATGTTACGAGCTTCATTTTGATATGTAGTTTGTTTGATTCCGATGTACGGTTTAGGAGAAACGACCGTTTTAAGTAAAGGCGTTTCGCGAACGAATCATTACCCCTCGCCTTACTTTGAAACATTGGTTAAGGACATTAAATGACTAATTGGGGTATGAAACATTTATGTAAAGTGTATTAGGCAGTTGGTAAGGTACTCGCGAAAGAATCGCCTTAAAACCCTTAATGGTTAATTTATTAAAAATGGTGGAGCCGAGGGTACTCGAGCGACTTAAGTGAACCGTTAAGCGCGAAAGCGAACATGACTCTAAATGGTTAAAGTCTAGTTTCTTAAGCGACCGGGGTCTAATTCCGACTTATGTTGTTATTCATAGGTTATCGGACCCACTCTAAGCTTAAGTCTATCCGGGAGCACTCAGGCAAGTTTTCTACCCGTTATACTGTTGTTGTGATGTATATGTGTATATGCATGATCTTGCGATAAATGCATATTTGTTATTAGCAAATTCTTGCGATATATTGTAGCATGTGATATGGTATATATGCATGCCTATTTCATATTCTTGCCATATATATCTGTTGATTCAGTTGATAATACCTATGCTAGAGATAAGCGGTATTTGAGTTTACCCTTAGTATAGGGGATAAAAGGTGAACATATTTCTAAACCGGGAGTCGATGTTCCCGAGTATATATATATATATATATATATATATATTTATATATACATGGATATAGTTTTCAAAACTATTGATCGAATAAGGTTTATTCGATAACTTTATATTAATTAATGAACATTACTTGAATATTCATTCGAGGATTTATGACTCTTTTATTTTATTTAATGAATATTACTTGAATATTCATTCGAGGACTTATGACTCAATTTATATTATTTATTGAATATTATTTGAATATTCATTTGAGGACCTATGACTCCGATTATTTACTGAAATATATTCTTTATTTTATTAAAGAATAAGGTGTCGATAATCAAACTTATTTTTGATTATTCAAATAAAGATAGTACTTTCGTATAAGTATATCTTTGGTTATTTAATACTCATTTCAAGTATAAGTTTTACAACTTCTACTTCGAATATTTTTATAAGGATTATCTTTATGAGAATATTATTTAAATAATAATATTCATATATTTTCTAATATATCGGGATTGATTTACTTTATTAAATCAGCATTACTCCAAACACTCTTTAAAGTGTTTTCGAGTCTTCAAAATGATTTTTAAAGGTTAGAGCGGATCCCAAACTTGTTTTCAAATTTAAGATCTTCCTTTTTGAAGGGGACTTGAATACTCGCTCAAAAATCTAAGGGATCCGGCTCTGTGGTGTATTTTATATTCGCAACAAGGTTGCTGTTTTGATAAATGAATTGATTACTTACCCAACACTCGGGAAGTAAAATTCTTGGAACAAGTTAATCCATTAACAGGCATCGCCTGGGAAATATCGGTGAGTTCTCCTTTCCAACTAGATACGACTTCTTGGTGGAGCCGTATCAACAGGTTTCTACTTGGGGAAAGGGGGAACGAGCTTTACGTTTCAGAGTCATGGATTTCATCTGAACTAGGAGTGGCGTAAGTGGTCGAGTAGCGCCGGCCCAGCCTTATTATATTGGCCCAAATGGCCTGGAAGTTCCGCTAAGGCGGTCCATTCCTTAGGAGTTCAGTGTTCGGTTGACAAGTAAATCCGACAGGTTCTCCTCTACATGTAGAAAATGGTGGGGTTGCACTACTACGACTGATCATCGTAAGTGGTCTTCCTGGCGCGGCAAACTCCCGTAATGAGTTCATCTTCCAGTTGGATAATTCTGCAACACTACCCGTAGCATTTCGATCGAAAGGCTACGAATGGGTGGTTGCCGAAGCATTGACAGGGTCAAACAGTTTTATTGGTGTTTCCATTGAACGAAGTATCTCGTAACTTCATTTCTTTTAAAAATATTTCAAAGATTGATTCTATAAGTTTTGTCTTGTAGCTTCATCTATGGGATGAACTATTTATAACTTGAACGGTGGTAGTTCAAGTAGTATTCGGAAAAGATATAAGTATATTGGAGTATCTTGTAACTTCATTTTTTAAACTTATATCTAGTAGATGATTATCTTATGCATGACAAAGATTTTCAGAAAAACGTTGAGACAAGGTTAGATATATGAGATCACCTTGCAACGATATTTTTATACAGTTATAAACTGTAACTCTGTGTATATTATGCATGGAAGACGACTTCCAAGATTTTGAAGAGTATATATACATATATACTGAATATTTTGCGACTTGATCGTGTTAAGATATCAACTTGGTTCATTTCTTTTGACCAAGACTTTCATGAGTACTATGAGAAGGCTCATATATTGTTAATTATTATACATATAATTTCGGTGGGCTTGTTGCTCACCATTGCTTTCTTCTTTCATCACACAACAACAGATAGAAAAGATGAACAGGACCAAGCTCTCGATTCGCGAGCGGATAGGAAACGTTCCACCGTTTCCTATAGGCGTTGATGTCGCTGTAGCTGAGGTAGGAACTACCAATAGGCTAGGCTTTCAACTTCTGATGTACCAGATTATGTATATTTATGAATTGTAATAATGGCAAAGAAATGTAAATTTATTCAGAAACCCTTTTAAGGTGTATTGGCATATAATTGTGGAATAAAACGACTTGTGATTATTTTTGGATATTCATCTCTGAGATTATAACTTGTGGTGTGTGTGTTTATTGTGGGGTCACAGTACAGAGTAGTTGATTGTTTATTAAGATTGGGTGTTATTAAGGGAAATGGAACTCGTGACAACCCGGATCCCCGACCCCGGATTTGGGGGTGTTACAGAAATGGTATCAGAGCAAAGCGTTATAAACCTCAGAAATGATGTGACGTTAAGATAATAAGTTTACTAAGATGATAAGAACTCTTGCCAAGTTCATAGTCGGGCTACCTAACGTAGTACTGACAATTAAAACCCTTATGGGAACCCTTACAAATATCGTGATAGAAGCGTAGTTCGTTATCGTATATGGTAGCGGGACTCCGAACCCTGAGGTTGAGGAGCAACAACGCGATGATGTTTTATTACTTACTGGAGATCAGATTATGGATCCGATAGAGCGTCCTAACGCGGGATCGGATGATGTTCATCTTGAGGATGTAGCGGTTGAGGATGTTGTCCTAGAAGGGATTGTTGCTAAGGAGGATCCCGTGGGGGATCCTGAAAAGAATGAATAAGGACCACTGATGAATTACTGACCATGGTTAGGTCGACTACCAGAGGTAGGATTGGTTGGTCACTACCGGAGGTTCGTTCAAGTTTGTAAAGATAGTAGCCCCCTTTAACGCAGCTTACTCGTAAGACTGAGAAGTTCGAATGGACAGAGAAATGCGAGAACAGCTTTCAAGAACTGAAGCAAAGGTTGGTGACGGCACCTATGTTGGCGTTGCCGGATGGAAAAAGGAGATTTTGTGATGTGTAGTGACGCTTCGCATAAGGAATTAGGGTGCTTCTTATACAGTACAACAAGGTAATCGCGTACGCGTCAAGACAATTAAGGGAATTTAAAATTCGATATCCCCGACCATGAGCTTGGGCTCATGGCAATAGTTTTGCCCTAAAGATTTGAGGCACTACTTGTATGGAGAGAAGTACGAGATTCACAAACCATAGGAGCTCTAGTCCATTGTTACGTAGAAAGAGCTCAACATACGCCAGAGGAGGCGGTTAGAGCTAATCAAGAATTATGATTGGAAGATTCTTTATCATTCGGGGAAAGCCAATATAGTGGCTGATGCCCTTTGTAAAAAGAAGAGACTCGAGATGATAATGTCTTTTGGAGAGTTTATAAGAGATTTTGAGAAAATGGAAATATAAGTGAAGGTAACCGGAGCCGGTACCGAAAAGCTGTTTGAGATTGCAATACAGTTCAAATTATTGGAAAAAAACAGATTGTGCCAGAAAAAGTGATGAATGAAGGCAGAAAGCCAACAAATAGATAAGAGATTAATACCGAGAAAGATGATAAGGGAATAATGAGGTATTCCTACAGAATTTGGGTTCCAAATGTTCAAGAGCTTAAAGATGAGATCTTAGATGAAAGCTAGTTTGAGGAATAAGATTTAGAGCAAACCCTGAACGTGATAGTCAGGGAGGTCGCCATCAAGATCGAAGGAACCCATAACATGATGAGGTGGAAAATGAGGATTTAAAATATGTAGGAGGACCCCGATTATGGGGAGGAGGAGGGAATGTTCAGACTAAGGAAACAAAAGTCGAGTAAGGAAAGGAGACCCGAGACGGTACTCTTATACGAAAATTTATGAACCTTTCCAGACAGAACTTAGACTATTATCCCCAACCACCACCCTGAGGAAACAATGCGGTGAGAAATTCTTTCAGGACCTTTAAGTCGCTAAGCCCTTAGAGTTCCAAGGAACAAGCTGAACCAGTCGAAGCAAGAGCCTGGCTAAAGGAAATATAGGAATCATTTGAGATTCTAAATGATGGACGAATCACAAAAGACTATTTTTGTCACTTACCCTCCTAAGAGAAGGGCCACCACTGGTGAAAGACCAAGAAAGGAACGGAGCCAGAGGTTAGAATAAACTGATTAAAGTTCAGTCAATTGTTCGGGAAAGTAATTCTCAAGGTTATGGAGATAGTGTAAAAGCTTTAGAGTCAGAACAAAGGCGGACGAGTATGATGAAATATGAAGCTAAGTTGTAAAAGTTGTCAAGATTCGTTCTAATGACAAGAATCCCAGAACGATGTGATGCTTGAAGTCAACGATTAGTGGGTTCATGAAATAATGATAAGAGAAAGAAAAATAAAAAGCAACTGAAGTGGAAAGGAATATAAAGGCAATAGAGTTTGTGGAATGATAAGGGAGTTGGGTATGAGGAAACCCTAAAGACTCGTAGGAATAGAAATAGAAAAGTATGTAATCGTCAGGATGAGGGTGATTCACCATGAGTTAAAGTTGATGATTGAAGGAATAAGAGATACATATATTTTATCCCCTGTAAGTTGGGAGGATTCGAGGAAACCTTGAAATAGTTCGAAGGATAAATAATGAGATGCGGATAGACTGAGGAGACAAGGAAGTAAGAAATTAGGAAAATTGGATGAAGGAAGTGACCTTCAAGAATGTGAAGTGTAAGACCGGTGGCTCGATACCCAAAAAAGGAGACGCCAGGTTTGAAAGATATCCCAACATTGAGGTGACTGTTGAGATAAACAACAAAAGTAAATACGGAATTATTAAGAAGAAGTTCACGTTGAACACGACCAATATCTTCCAGAACATCCTTGTTGTCATTACCAAATTAGGAAAGAAAAGCAGATAAACGTTGTTATCTTTTGAAGGCCATAATTGATTGACCTCATTTTGAATACAGATGTTATTGTGAAATTAGGCATATACTATCGAGGTGGGAATGATTGAATAAGACACCCCTATCAGGGATATCTGACTTGATTTATCCATGGAAGGATGCATGTACTTTTTTTAAAGGTGGAATTAAGGATAGAACATTGGTAACTTAAAACAAATCCTAGGGGAATGCATAAAGGTTGGCATTTCGCCCTTAATAGGGATAGCATGAATTTTGACAGTATGAATTAGAAAGGATCAAGGTAACAACAACCTTTAAGGATCAGTGGAGAAATTTTTCAGAAGTATATAGACAATGATTCTGGTATTAGTAAATGGTATCTTGATATGCCCTGTGCCTAGGGTGTACCTGATGAAGGATTTAAGGATAACCTTAGAGGTTTTACAAGGATAAAGTTAATATTCAAAGTTCTCAAGAATAGAGATTCTGATTAAGGAAATATGACGTAATTATAATAATGCCAGGTGGGCATGTGTTGAACCATGAAAAAGTATAGATCAACCCAATGAAGGTCGAGATTGGTGAAAACAAGAAGGACCCAAGATAAGAGACGTCCTAAGTATGATCGAGAGTCAGTCGTGACAATGTTCACATCTAAAGACTAAGGCAATGACTTATGGAAAAATGGTGATTTTTTTTTTCTTTTTTCTTTCTCTCACCAGGATTTAAGAAAAGCATTTTCACATAAGCAGTGATTGAAATGAGGTAGAAAATTTATTTGGAGATGGTTAAAATGACATTGACTGTAAGGAAATTTTACTATCAGGAAAGGCCAAAGAGGTGGCCGACACTTTAAAGGTAAGAGGATAATTATCGGCGCTCGTGCCAGAAGAATACAATGATAATGGTTAAAGCCGTGAAGATTGTATTATGATTTGAAAGATTGACATTCCTTCTGATGACTGTGCAATACCCAACTGTAATAGTAGTTGGTAAAGGTTTAATTCGTATAATCGCCATGAGCGGGCTATCTGTAACACCCCCAGATCCGGGGTCGGGGATCCGGGTCGTCACGGTCTTTCTTTCCACAATATCACTTCACTTAATTAATAATAATAACCTTATGCTGTGACCCCACACTAACACACAACACAACCCGTTATAGTCTCAGAGATGAAATTTAAATAAGTACAAGTCTTTGAATCCACAATTTAAAAGTTATTACAACCCAAAATGATTACTTGATAAATTTACAGTTAATTGCCATTATCTGCCACAAGTTATAATTATACATAATTGATTCTCAAAAGTAGATGGTCTGATCTACAATAGATCTACCTCTGCAGCTATAGCAGCTACAACATTAACGGGAAGACGCGGGACGCTTCCCACGCGCTTGCGCTGGGTCTGCTGGAGTCTGGCCATCTTTCCTAACTGTTGTTGTGTGATGAAGGAAGAAAGCAAGGGTGAGCAGCAAGCCCACCAAAATAATATGTATAATGATTTACAATATATGAGCCTACTCATAATACTCATGAAAGTCTTGGTCAAAAGAAATGAACCAAGTTTGATATCTTAATGCGATGAAGTCGCAAAATATTCAGTATATATACATATATACTTTTCAAAATATTGGAAGTCCTCTTCCATGCATAATATACACAAAGTCCCAGTGTATAACTGTATAAAAAAAATATCGTTGTAAGGTGATCTCATATATCTAACCTTGTCTCAACGTTTTTCTGAAAATCTTTGTCATTCATAAGACAATTATTAATTAGATATAAGTTTAAAAGATGAGGTTACCAAATACCCCAATATACTTATATATTTCCCAATACTACTTGAACTACCACCGTTCAAGTTATAATCAGTTTCAAAAGTTCATCACATAGATGAGACTACAAGACAAGATTTGAATAGATTCAATCTTTGAAATATTATTGAATGAAATAAAGTTACGAGATACTTTATTTAGTCCCGATATATATATATCCACATATATATATCTCTTAAACATTTCCTGGAACCTCTGTTATGTAAAGTATGAACAGAGTTTAAAACATCCAATGAATTTTGGAAAGGAAAAGAATTTTGGCATAAACCCGATATCTCGCTGATCAGGCAAAGATACCAATAAGTAACCTTTTCTACTGTAGATGGATGAATTCCTCACCGGTCATCACCCTGGCCGCATTAGGACCTCGCGCTAGACCGTACCCCGGCCCCTCACGCTTTGATGGACTGCCACCCAGCCACTTACACAATAATAGACCGTACCCCGGCCTGTCGCTTATGCCGACTCAATGAGATGGGCTTACTTCCCGAACGTTGGGCAAGTAATCAATTCATTTACCAAATCTGCAACCTCGTTGCGAATATAAAATACACCACAGAGCCGGATTCCCCAGGTTTTGAGCGAGTATTTAAATCCCCTTTAAAAAGGAAGATCTTAAATATAAAAATGAGTTTTGGGATCCGCTCTGACTTTTTTAAAAATCATTTTGAAGACTCGAAAACACTTTAAAGAGTGTTTGGAGTAAGGCTGATTTAATGAAGTAAATCAGTCCCCAGAATATTAGAAAATATCTGAATATTATTAATTAAATAATATTCCCATAAAGAATAATCTTTATAAAAAAATAATTGAAGTAGAAGTATTAAAATTTATACTTGAAACGAGTATTAAATAACCAAAGATATACTTATATGAAAGTATTGTCTTTATTTGAATAATCGAAAATAAGTTTGATTATTTACACCTTATTCTTTAATAAAATAAAGAATATATCTCAGCAAATAATCGGAGTCATAGATCCTCAAATGAATATTCAAATAATATTCAATAAATAAAATAAGCTGAGTCATAATACCTCGAATGAATATTATAAATAATATTCATTAAATAAAATAAAGGAGTCATACATCCTCAAATGAATATTCAAATAATATTCAATAAATAATATAAAAGAGTCATAAGCCCTCGAATGAATATTCAAATAATATTCAATAAATAATAAAAGGAGTCATACGCCTTCGAATAATATTCGAAATAATATTTAATAATAAAATAAAGTTTCAAGTTATCGAATAAACCTTATTCGATTAATAGTTTGGAAAACTATAACCATACATATATATAAATATATATATATATAAATATCCATATCCATATATATAAAATCTACTCGGGATCCTCGACTCCCGGTTTTTGAAAATATTTTCACCTTTGGGTCCCTATACTAAGGGTATATGCAAGATACCGCTATCCTCTAGCATAGGTATTATCAACTGAACCAACAGATATATATTTCAAGAATATGAAACAGGCATGCATATATACCATATCACATGCTACAATATATCGCAAGAATTTGCTAAATAACCAACATGCATCTATCGCAAGATAATGCATATACAAGTGTATACATCACAACAACAGTATAACGGATAGAATACTTGCCTGAGCGACTTGGGGGTGAGAAAGGCTCGGGACGAGTCTGATAACCTATAAACAACAAGTAAGTTGGAATTAAACCAAAATCACTTGTAAATCTATGCTTTAACTAACTTAGACTCTAATGCTAGTTTTGCGCTCACCGATTTGCTTAAGTCACTCGGGTACCCTCGGCTCCACCATTTTTAATAATTTAACCTTTACGAGTTTTAAAGCGATTCCCTCGCGAATGACTTACCAACTGCCTAACACACTTACCATAAATGTTTCACACATTAATTAACCCTTTTTGGTCTTTAACCTACATTCCAAAGTAAGGCGAGGGAAAAAGTTTCGTTCGCGAAACGCCGTTACTTGAAACGGTCGTTTCTCCTAAACCGTAAATCGGAATCGAACGAACTACATATCAAAACGAAGCTCGTAACATGAGCTATCTAAACATGGCAGTGGTCACAATATAGCAGGGGGTTCTCGGGTCCTAATGCTATGCACAAAAACAGTCCAAAGAAAATCGGACGTTACGACGGCTATGTTTACGCGATTTCCCAAAATTTTACCAACCAATTCAACCACCAATCAATCCCAATTCACAACCCAATCAAAACTCCATCCATAATTTATCATAACAGCCCCAACAACTCAACATTAACAATTTATACTATTCTTTATCATGAATTTAAACTACACTTAAGTTCATTAATCAACAACCAAGATTTACAACTCCAAAAACAACCCAAAACCAACTAATCTCTACATACACAACCATCAAGCCTCTCATGAACTATATTACTCATATTATGCTCTTAACATTCAATAACAAATCTTGGTTAAGAGATTATACCTTCCTTGAAGCTTTTAATCCATGAAAGATCCTTGGAATGTCCATGGAAGCCTTAATATATGCTTAAGCTACTTTGACCTTGCAAATAAAATCAAGAATCACAAATTTGTTCTTGAAAGTTACTATTCACCCTAAACTAAAATGATTTGTTTGAGATAGAAAACCTTTGATTCAAGCACTCAAACTACTTGCTCTTCTTAGTTATGAAATATAGGATCCAAAGAAACAAACCTTATAATTTTCCATGGAGTATAGCTTGTGTTTTGAATTTCTAATTCACCATTTTGGTGAAAAATTCGAAATGAAGAAGATGAAAAGGGGGGAGAGAGAAGCTTGCTTTTTTTTCTTGATCTTTGTGCATAAAAAGCTTGGTTGATATCCTTTTGTTTTGTTAATTACCTTTTAACCATGGTAAAATTTGTGTGGCTTGAAATCAACCAACAATACCTTCCCTTTGGTCATGCTTATGTCATCCTCCTATGTCATCTTCCCACACTTGTCATCTTCTTGTTGGTGTGGTGACATCATCATCACTAACCTCTTTGATTAGCTCTTAATTACTTGGCTAATGACCGCTGATCTGTTATACGGTTCACTTAACTTTCGTTCTCGTTTATCGTTTGAGGGATCATACCCGGGATCTTATTACTTGGGTTCCCTTAACCTTTCTCAATACATTATATTCCTTTTATGATCCTCTCTTATAATCCTTGAATTTAAATCCTTTTAATCATGTTACCTTATACTCAATTCTTTCCGTATCTAGTGGATTTTCGGGAAAAATCAAAGTGTTCGGAATTGGATTCTGACGATCTTTACATACACTTATATACCATATAGAGTACTAATAAAATCTCAGAATATCCATAACAGAACCCCTACATAGTGTGGCATGAAAAGTTTTCTCATTCAGAAAAAACACTATTCATAAGGGTTTCAAAAATTTCCAAAAATTGGGGTTATTACAGTCTCCCCTCCTTAAAAGGATTCCGTCCCGGAATCAGATAGAAAATGAACAGGGATACTCTCTTAGCATTGCACTTTCTAACTCTCAAGTAAATTTTCCCATATTATGGTCCTACCACCAAACTCTGCCTAGTTTGATAACCCTTCTCCTAAGCACTTGTTCCTTTTTCACTCTATACCCTTCCTGGTTGCTCCATATAGGTTACGTCGGGTTGCATGTCTATGTGCTCATATGCCCCTATTTATCTGGCATTCGAATTACTCTTCCTTAACATTGATACGTGGAATACGTTATGAACTTGTTGCAGGTTCGGGGGTAAGGCTAGCTCATATGCTAACCTCCCAAACGTCTTAATATATCCGAGGGTCCAATAAATTGTAGACTTAGCTTTCCTTTCTTTCCGAGCCTCATCAATCCTTTCCAAGGGATACCTATAACATTACTAGGTCCCCTATTTCGTACTCTTTATCCTTTCGTGTCAAATCAACATACTTCTTATGTCCATCTTGGGCTACTACCAGCCGTCCTCTGATTAGATCTATCATATCCTTGGTCCTTTAGACCACTGCTGGTCCGAGCATCTTGCGCTCTACAACTTCATCCTAACATAAGGGAGATCGATATTGTCTTCCCTCAAGGATCTCATAAGGCGATATCTCAATACTGACATATGATCTATTGTCGTAAGAAAACTCAATCCGTGTTAAGTGATCATTCCAATTTCTTTCAAGTCTATCGCACAGACTCTCATTATAGCTTTTAGCATTAGAGCTTTTGCTTCTCAATACCCATTCTTTTCGAGTTCGTAATCGCTACTACCTTCCGTTCCTAATATTATACTGGTTATACTTTTGCTCGTTAGCGTTCTATAACCTTTTAATAACCATGCCAACCTTAGTATCACGAATGTGCTTCCATTCTGAATACCGCCATAACTTTACTACTCCTTTTTCAGATGTTTTTATTTTCTAAAATTTGATCAATCATATAGAAGTAAAGGAATTTGTTGAGAGATCACTATGATCATGAACACTTGTTATATCGCATAGTTAGTACAGAAGGTGGCCAGCCTTTAGTACTTGACAAGCAATTAAACAATAGCTGGTATCCTACTCGGCTTCTATCACACAGATAGATAGTCATTCGGCAATACCTCCCCTTCTGGAAGGGTTGTTCTTCTCAGCTTACATGAAATGAAAAGAATAGAAAAAAACAAACTGAAGAGAATTGTATATATGTAAAAATATTGCCATAAAATATTTGGCTTGGAATCTACCTCTGAACTATAGAGGTTTGTCATAGAAGAACAAAACATATATGTATTTATATCAACATCAAGTATTATAGCATCGCATTTCACGTGCCTAAATATTTTCGCTAACCCATCCATCATTCTATGGACCCATGCCCTTCCTCGAGCTTATACACAATTACCTTTGAAACTCCCTCGACATCGAAAATCGAATCTGGGATCTCATTCTAGACATCATCGTTACTTGAATTCTATGCTTGCACCGCAACCTTCCTCGTATAATAATACGACTCTCTATTGATAAGAAAGAATAATAATTCACTAGGTAGATACTCTACTTAATTAGTCTATCAATGATAACTTATACACTACCACGACCCGATTAGTGGTACTCAATCTCAACACCCATTCCAATACAACTCTCATGGTTGTAATCAGCTCACTACTCGCAGAATCATTGCTGCCTTACTATGGTCCACCACTGACCTACTGTCGTCATTCACTTTTCCATAAAATCTTAATATCTAACCATACGGAGTCTATACATGTCGTATCAAATCATTCTAAGGAGGTAACATAATCACCATTCCCGATTTATGAAGAACACTCCTGATCCTGACATACATACATGACATGAAGCAGATAAAAGTGCAGAAGAGTTTCAATCAAAGCAACGATAGTAGGTTAATACCATTCTTAATCATACGCCCTAAATAGAAGAATTAACTCAAGGGTTCATCTAGTCCCTTTTGAAACATGGTCCTGGCTTATCTCAAGATAGGACCTTCTAAGAGAGATAGCCCGCTCGTGGCGATTACACGAATTAAACCTTTACCAACTACTATTACGGTTGGGTATTGCACAGTCATCAGAAGGAATGTCAATCTTCCAAACCATAATTCAACCTTCACATTTTGAACCATCATCACTGTATTCTTTTGGCACACGCGCCTATAATTATCCTCTTACCTTTAAAGTGTCGGCCACCTCTTTGGCCTTTCCTGATATTAAAATTTCCTTATAGTCAATGTCATTTTAACCACCTCCAAATAAATTTTCTACCTTATTTCAATCACTGCTTTTATGAAGATGTATTCCTTAAAATCTGATGAGTAAAAAAAAATCACCATTTTTCCATAAGTTATTGCTTCAGTCTTTAGAGGTTAATCACTGTCACGACTGACTCTCAATCATACTTAGAACATCTTTTATCTTAAGTCCTAATTGCCCTGAATAATTTCGACCTTTACTGGTTCGATCCATACTTTCTCGTGGTTTAACACGTGCCCCACTTGGCATCATTATAATTATGTCATATTTCCTTTATCAACATTTTTATTCTTGAGAATTTCAAATATTTCCTTTCTCCTTGTAAAACCTCTAAGGTTATCCTTCAATCGTTCCTCCTATATTCCCTATATACAGGGCATATCAAAATACCATTTACTGATACTAGAACCATTGTCTATATACTTCTGAAAAATTTCTCCACTGATCCTTAAAGGTTATTATTACCTTAATGCTTTCCAATTCATACTGTCAAAACTCATACTATCCCTATCAAGGGTGAAATGCCAACCTTTATGCATTCCCCTAGGATTCGTTTTAAGTTACTGATGTTCTATCCTTAATTCCACCTTTAAAAAGGTACAAGCATCCTTCCATGGATAAATAAAGTCATATATCCCTGATATGGGTATCTTATTCAATCATTCCCACCTCGATAGTAAATGCCTAATTTCACAATAACATCTGTATACAAAATGAGGTTAATCAAAATGGCCTCCAAAAGATAACAACGGTTATCCGCTTTTCTTGCCTAATCTGGTAACGATAACATGGATGTTCTGGAAGATATTGGTCGTGTTCAACGTGAACTTCTTCTTAATAATTCCTTATTTACTTTTGTTGTTTATCTCAACAGTCATCTCAATGTTGGGATATCTCTCATACCTGGCGTCTCCCTTTCTGGGTATCGGGCCACCGGTCTTACATTTCACATTATTGAAGGTCACTTCCTTCATCCAATTTTTCCTGATTTCTTACTTTCTTGTCTCCTCAGTCTATCCGTGTCTCGATATTTATCCTTCGAACTATCTCAAGGTTTCCTCGAATCCTCCCAACTTAAAGGGGATAAAATATATGCATCTCTTATGCCTTCAACCATCAATTTTAACTCATGGTGAATCACCCTCATCCTGACGATTACATACTCTTCTATTTCTATTCCTACGAGTTTTTAGGTTTTCCTCATGCCCAACTCCCTTATCATTCCTCAAACTCTCTTGCCTTTATATTCCTTTCTCTTATCGTTATTTCATGAACCAACACAACATAAGCATTGATTTCAAACATCCCGTCATTCTGGATTCGTGTCCTCAGAACGAATCTTGACAACTTTTACAACTTAAATTCACCATTCATCATACTCGTATGCCTTTGTTCTGGCTCTAAAGCTTTTACACTCTCTCTATAACCTTGGGAATTACTTTCCCAAAAACAATTGGCTGAACTTTAATCAGTTTATCATAACCTCTGGCTCCGTGCCTTTCTTGGTCTTTCACCAGCGGGTGGCCTCTCTCTTAGGAGGGTAAGTGACAAAAACAGTCCTTTGTGGTTCGTCAATCATTTAGAATCTCAAATGATTCCTATATTTCCTTTAGCCAGGCTCTTGCCTCGACTAGGTCAACTTGTTCCTTGGAACTCTGAGAGCTTAACGCTTTAAAGGTCATGAAAGAATTTCCTGCCGCATTGTCCCCTCAGGGTGGTGGTTGGGGATAATAGTCTAAGTTCTCTTTAGACAGGTCCATGAATTGCCGTATTGGAGTACCGTCTCGGGTCTCCTTTCCTTACTCGACTTTCCGTTTCCTTAGTATGGAATGTTTCATCCTTCTCCCATACTTGGGGTTATCTTGTACGTTAAAATCCTCATTTTCCACTTCATTATGTTATGGGTTCCTTCTATCTTGATGGCGTCCTCCCTGACTATCACATTCAGGGTTTGCTCTAACTCTTATTCCTCAAACTAGCTTTCATCTAAGATTTCATCTTTAAGCTCTTAAACATTTGGAACCCAAATTCTATAGGAATACCTCATTATTCCCTTATCATCTCTCTCGGTATTAATCTCATATCTATTTGTTGGCTCTCTGCCTTCATTCATCACTTTTTCTGGCACAATATGTTCCTTTCCAATAATTCGGGCTGTATTGCAATCTCAAACAACTTTTCGGTACCGGCTCCGGTTACCTTCATATCTATTTCCATTTTTTTTTTTCAAAATCTCTTATCAACCCTCCCAAAGTCATTATCATCTTGAGTCTCTCCTTTTTACTAAGGGCATCAGCCACCACATTGGCTTTCCCCGAATGATACAGAATCTCCCAATCATAATTCTTGATTAGCTCTAACCGCCTCCTCGGGCGTATGTTGAGCTCTCTCTACGGGAAAATGTACTAGAGTACTTATGGCTTAGGTAAATCTCGCACTTCTCTCCATACAAGTAGTGCCTCCAATCTTTAGGGCAAAACTATTGCCACGAGCCCAAGCTCATGGGTGGGGATATCGAATTTTAAATTCCCTTAATTATCTTGACGCATACGCGATTATCTTGCTGTGCTATATAAGAAGCACCCTAATTCCTTATACGAAGCGTCACATACAAATCACAAAATCTCCTTTTTCCCTCCGGCAACGCCAACATAGGGGACGTCACCAACCTTTGCTTCAGTTCTTAAAAGCTGCTCTCGCATTTCTCTGCCTATTCGAACTTCTCAGTCTTATGAGTAAGCCGCGTTAAAGGGGCTACTATCTTTACAAACTTGAACGAACCTCTGGTAGTGACCGACCAATCCTACCTCTGGTAGTCGACCTAACCATGGTCATCAATTCATCAGTGGTCCTTTATTCATTCTTGTCAGGATCCTCCATGGGATCCTTCTCAGCAACTATCCCTTCTAGGACAACATCCTCAACCGTTACATTCTCAATATCAACATCATCCGGTCCTGCATTAGGACACTCTATCGGATCCACAATCCGATCTCCAATTAGTAATAAATATCATCGCGCTGTTGCTCCTCAACCTCAGGGTTCGGAGTCCCGCTACCATCTACGATAACGAACTACGCTTCTATCACGATATTTATAAGGGTTCCCATAAGGGTTTTAACTGTCAGTGCTACGTTAGGTAGCCCGACTATGAACTTGGCAAGAGTTCTTATTATCTTAGTTAACTTATTATCTTAACGTCCCATCATCTCTGAGGTTTATAACGCTTAGCTCTGATACCATTTCTGTAACACCCCCAGATCCGGGGTCGGGGATCCGGGTCGTCACGGTCTTTCTTTCCACAATATCACTTCACTTAATTAATAATAATAACCTTATGCTGTGACCCCACACTAACACACAACACAACCCGTTATAGTCTCAGAGATGAAATTTAAATAAGTACAAGTCTTTGAATCCACAATTTAAAAGTTATTACAACCCAAAATGATTACTTGATAAATTTACAGTTAATTGCCATTATCTGCCACAAGTTATAATTATACATAATTGATTCTCAAAAGTAGATGGTCTGATCTACAATAGATCTACCTCTGCAGCTATAGCAGCTACAACATTAACGGGAAGACGCGGGACGCTTCCCACGCGCTTGCGCTGGGTCTGCTGGAGTCTGGCCATCTTTCCTAACTGTTGTTGTGTGATGAAGGAAGAAAGCAAGGGTGAGCAGCAAGCCCACCAAAATAATATGTATAATGATTTACAATATATGAGCCTACTCATAATACTCATGAAAGTCTTGGTCAAAAGAAATGAACCAAGTTTGATATCTTAATGCGATGAAGTCGCAAAATATTCAGTATATATACATATATACTTTTCAAAATATTGGAAGTCCTCTTCCATGCATAATATACACAAAGTCCCAGTGTATAACTGTATAAAAAAAATATCGTTGTAAGGTGATCTCATATATCTAACCTTGTCTCAACGTTTTTCTGAAAATCTTTGTCATTCATAAGACAATTATTAATTAGATATAAGTTTAAAAGATGAGGTTACCAAATACCCCAATATACTTATATATTTCCCAATACTACTTGAACTACCACCGTTCAAGTTATAATCAGTTTCAAAAGTTCATCACATAGGTGAGACTACAAGACAAGATTTGAATAGATTCAATCTTTGAAATATTATTGAATGAAATAAAGTTACGAGATACTTTATTTAGTCCCGATATATATATATCCACATATATATATCTCTTAAACATTTCCTGGAACCTCTGTTATGTAAAGTATGAACAGAGTTTAAAACATCCAATGAATTTTGGAAAGGAAAAGAATTTTGGCATAAACCCGATATCTCGCTGATCAGGCAAAGATACCAATAAGTAACCTTTTCTACTGTAGATGGATGAATTCCTCACCGGTCATCACCCTGGCCGCATTAGGACCTCGCGCTAGACCGTACCCCGGCCCCTCACGCTTTGATGGACTGCCACCCAGCCACTTACACAATAATAGACCGTACCCCGGCCTGTCGCTTATGCCGACTCAATGAGATGGGCTTACTTCCCGAACGTTGGGCAAGTAATCAATTCATTTACCAAATCTGCAACCTCGTTGCGAATATAAAATACACCACAGAGCCGGATTCCCCAGGTTTTGAGCGAGTATTTAAATCCCCTTTAAAAAGGAAGATCTTAAATATAAAAATGAGTTTTGGGATCCGCTCTGACTTTTTTAAAAATCATTTTGAAGACTCGAAAACACTTTAAAGAGTGTTTGGAGTAAGGCTGATTTAATGAAGTAAATCAGTCCCCAGAATATTAGAAAATATCTGAATATTATTAATTAAATAATATTCCCATAAAGAATAATCTTTATAAAAAAATAATTGAAGTAGAAGTATTAAAATTTATACTTGAAACGAGTATTAAATAACCAAAGATATACTTATATGAAAGTATTGTCTTTATTTGAATAATCGAAAATAAGTTTGATTATTTACACCTTATTCTTTAATAAAATAAAGAATATATCTCAGCAAATAATCGGAGTCATAGATCCTCAAATGAATATTCAAATAATATTCAATAAATAAAATAAGCTGAGTCATAATACCTCGAATGAATATTATAAATAATATTCATTAAATAAAATAAAGGAGTCATACATCCTCAAATGAATATTCAAATAATATTCAATAAATAATATAAAAGAGTCATAAGCCCTCGAATGAATATTCAAATAATATTCAATAAATAATAAAAGGAGTCATACGCCTTCGAATAATATTCGAAATAATATTTAATAATAAAATAAAGTTTCAAGTTATCGAATAAACCTTATTCGATTAATAGTTTGGAAAACTATAACCATACATATATATAAATATATATATATATAAATATCCATATCCATATATATAAAATCTACTCGGGATCCTCGACTCCCGGTTTTTGAAAATATTTTCACCTTTGGGTCCCTATACTAAGGGTATATGCAAGATACCGCTATCCTCTAGCATAGGTATTATCAACTGAACCAACAGATATATATTTCAAGAATATGAAACAGGCATGCATATATACCATATCACATGCTACAATATATCGCAAGAATTTGCTAAATAACCAACATGCATCTATCGCAAGATAATGCATATACAAGTGTATACATCACAACAACAGTATAACGGATAGAATACTTGCCTGAGCGACTTGGGGGTGAGAAAGGCTCGGGACGAGTCTGATAACCTATAAACAACAAGTAAGTTGGAATTAAACCAAAATCACTTGTAAATCTATGCTTTAACTAACTTAGACTCTAATGCTAGTTTTGCGCTCACCGATTTGCTTAAGTCACTCGGGTACCCTCGGCTCCACCATTTTTAATAATTTAACCTTTACGAGTTTTAAAGCGATTCCCTCGCGAATGACTTACCAACTGCCTAACACACTTACCATAAATGTTTCACACATTAATTAACCCTTTTTGGTCTTTAACCTACATTCCAAAGTAAGGCGAGGGAAAAAGTTTCGTTCGCGAAACGCCGTTACTTGAAACGGTCGTTTCTCCTAAACCGTAAATCGGAATCGAACGAACTACATATCAAAACGAAGCTCGTAACATGAGCTATCTAAACATGGCAGTGGTCACAATCTAGCAGGGGGTTCTCGGGTCCTAATGCTATGCACAAAAACAGTCCAAAGAAAATCGGACGTTACGACGGCTATGTTTACGCGATTTCCCAAAATTTTACCAACCAATTCAACCACCAATCAATCCCAATTCACAACCCAATCAAAACTCCATCCATAATTTATCATAACAGCCCCAACAACTCAACATTAACAATTTATACTATTCTTTATCATGAATTTAAACTACACTTAAGTTCATTAATCAACAACCAAGATTTACAACTCCAAAAACAACCCAAAACCAACTAATCTCTACATACACAACCATCAAGCCTCTCATGAACTATATTACTCATATTATGCTCTTAACATTCAATAACAAATCTTGGTTAAGAGATTATACCTTCCTTGAAGCTTTTAATCCATGAAAGATCCTTGGAATGTCCATGGAAGCCTTAATATATGCTTAAGCTACTTTGACCTTGCAAATAAAATCAAGAATCACAAATTTGTTCTTGAAAGTTACTATTCACCCTAAACTAAAATGATTTGTTTGAGATAGAAAACCTTTGATTCAAGCACTCAAACTACTTGCTCTTCTTAGTTATGAAATATAGGATCCAAAGAAACAAACCTTATAATTTTCCATGGAGTATAGCTTGTGTTTTGAATTTCTAATTCACCATTTTGGTGAAAAATTCGAAATGAAGAAGATGAAAAGGGGGGAGAGAGAAGCTTGCTTTGTTTTCTTGATCTTTGTGCATAAAAAGCTTGGTTGATATCCTTTTGTTTTGTTAATTACCTTTTAACCATGGTAAAATTTGTGTGGCTTGAAATCAACCAACAATACCTTCCCTTTGGTCATGCTTATGTCATCCTCCTATGTCATCTTCCCACACTTGTCATCTTCTTGTTGGTGTGGTGACATCATCATCACTAACCTCTTTGATTAGCTCTTAATTACTTGGCTAATGACCGCTGATCTGTTATACGGTTCACTTAACTTTCGTTCTCGTTTATCGTTTGAGGGATCATACCCGGGATCTTATTACTTGGGTTCCCTTAACCTTTCTCAATACATTATATTCCTTTTATGATCCTCTCTTATAATCCTTGAATTTAAATCCTTTTAATCATGTTACCTTATACTCAATTCTTTCCGTATCTAGTGGATTTTCGGGAAAAATCAAAGTGTTCGGAATTGGATTCTGACGATCTTTACATACACTTATATACCATATAGAGTACTAATAAAATCTCAGAATATCCATAACAGAACCCCTACATAGTGTGGCATGAAAAGTTTTCTCATTCAGAAAAAACACTATTCATAAGGGTTTCAAAAATTTCCAAAAATTGGGGTTATTACACTATCTATCTCAGAAGGTACTATCTTGAGAATAATCCAGGACCATGTTTCAAAAAGGACTAGACGAACCCTTGAGTTAAGTCTTCTATTTAAGGTATACGATTAAGAATGGTATTAACCTGCTATCGTTGCTTTGACTGAAACTCTTCTGCAATTTTATCTACTTCATGTCATGAAAGTACGTCAGAGTTTGGAGTGTTCTTCATGAATTGTGATTGGTGGTTATGTTAACTCCTTAGAAGAATTCTATACGAGATGTATGGACTCCGTATGATTAGATATTAAGATTTCATGGGAAGTGAATGACGACAGTAGGTCAGTAGTGGACCATAGTAGTGTAGCAATGATTCTGCGAGTAATGAGCTGATTACAACCATGAGAGTTGTATTGGAATGGATGTTGAGATTGAGTACCACTAATTGGGTTGTGGTAGTGTATAAGTTATCATTGATAGACTAATTAAGTAGAGTATCTACCTATTGAATATCTATTCCCTCTTATGAAAAGAGAGTCGTATTACTATATGAGGAAGGTTGCGGTGCAAGCATAGAATTCTAGTAACGATGATGTCTAGAATGAGATCCCAGATTCGATTTTCGATATCGAGGGAGTTTTAAAGGTGATTGTGTATAAGCTCGAGGAAGAGCATGGGTCCATAGAATGATGGACGGAATAGCAAAAATATTTAGGCATGTGAAATACGATGCTATAATACTTGATGTTGATATAAATACATATATGTTTTGTTCTCCTATGACAAACCTCTATAGTTCAGAGGTAGATTCCAAGCCAGATATTTTATGGCAGTATATTTTATATATACAATTATCTTCAGTTCGTCATTTTCTCTTCTTTTTATTTCATGTAAGCTGAGAAGAACAACCCTTCCAAAAGGGGAGGTATTGCCGAATGACTATCTATCTGTGTGATAGAAGCCTAGTAGGATACCACATGTTGTTTAATTGCTTGTCAAGTACTAAAGGCCGGCCACCTTCTGTACTAACTATGCAATGAAACAAGTGTTCATGATCATAGTGATCTCTCAACAAATTCCTTTACTTCTATATGATTGATCAAGCTTTGGAAAATAGAAACAGCTGAAAAAGGAGTAATAAAGTTGTGGTGGTATTCGAAATGGAAACACATTCGTGATACAAAGGTTGACGTGGTTATTAAAAGGTTATAGAACGCTAACGAACAAAAGTATAACCAGTATAATATTAGGAACGGAAGGTAGTAGAGATTACGAACTGGAAAAGAATGGGTATTGAGAAGCAAAAGCTCTAATGCTAAAAGCTATAATGAGAGTTTGTGCAATAGACTTGAAAGAAATTGGAATGATCACTTAACACGGATTGAGCTTTCTTACGATAATAGATCATATGTCAGTATTGAGGTATCGCCTTACGAGATCTTTGAGGGAAGACAATGTCGATCTCCCTTATGTTAGGATGAAGTTGTAGAGCGCAAGATGCTCGGACCCGCAGTAGTCCAAAGGACCAAGGATATAATAGATCTAATCAGAGGACGGCTGGTAGTGGCCCAAGATGGACACAAAAAGTATGTTGATTTGACACGAAAGGACAAAGAATAGGAAATAGGGGACCTAGTAATGTTAAAGGTATCCCTTGGAAAGGATTGATGAGGTTCAAAAAGAAAGGAAAGCTAAGCCTACGAATTGTTGGACCCTTTGAGGTATTAAGACGTATTGGGAAGTTAGCATATGAGCTAGCCCTACCCCCGAACATGTAGTAAGTTCATAACGTGTTCCACGTATCAATGTTAAGGAAGTGTAATTCGGATGCCAGACAAATAGGGGCATATGAGCGCATAGACATGCAACCAGACGTAACCTACATGGAGCAACCAGGAAGGGTTATAGATCAAAAATGGACAAATGCTTAGGAGAAGAGTTATCAAACTAGTCAGAGTTTGTTGGTAAAACCACAATGTGGGAAAATTACGTAAGAGCTAGAAAGTGCAATGCTAAGAAAGTATCCCTACTCATTTTCTATCTGATTCCAGGACGGAATCCTTTTAAGGAGGGGAGACTGTAATAACCCCAATTTTTGGAAATTTTTGAAACCCTTATGAATAGTGATTTTGTAGATTATGCTGAATGAGAAAACTTTTCATGCCACACTAGGTAGGGTTTTTTATGGATATTCTGAGATTTTATTGGCACTCTATATGACATATAAGTGTATGTAAAGATCGTCAGAATCCAATTCCGAACACTTTGATTTTTCCCGGAAATCCACTAGATACGGAAAGAATTGAGTATAAGGTAACAGGATAAAAAGGATTTAAATTAAAAGATTATAAGAGAGGATCATAAAAGGAATATAATGTATTGAGAAAGGTTAAGGAAACCCAAGTAATAAGATCCCGGGTATGATCCCTCAAACGAGAAACGAGAACGGAAGTTAAGCGAACCGTATAACAGATCAACGGTCATTAGGCAAACAATTAGAAGCTAATCAAAGGGATTAGTGGGTATGATGTCATCAAACCAATAGGAAGAGGACAAAGGAGGGAGGGTGACATCACTTGATGATGTAAGCATGACATGGGGGGGAAGTGTGGTTGAATGATAACCACACAAAATCACGGTTAATTAGGTAATTAACCTAAAACAAATCAAAATTCAACCAAAACAAATCAAAGCAAAAACACAAAAATCTCTCTTTCTTCCAAGCTTGCTCTCGGCTTTTCTTCTTTTTCAAAGAAGAAATTTCCAAAATTCAAGATCCAAGGCTTGTTAATTAGTGAGGTAATTATCTAAGGTTCCTTGTACATAGATATGGATGTCCTATAAGTTTAAGCTTCTAATTCCTTCACAATCTCTTCCAATAAATCATGGAATAAGATGGTGAATAGTGTTTTTCAAGAACTAGAATTTTTGTTCTTGAAGTTTTGTTTAGTTTAAGCTTGGATAAGGACTTTAAGGGTGATTCCAAGCCATTCTCTTGATTCTCCACTCTCCAGGGAAGGTATAAACTCCAAACCCTAGCTTTAGTTTTGAGTAATTAGGAATGAATATGATTGATATAGTATATGTGAAGCATGATGCTTGTTTCTTTAAAGTTTGGTTGAGTTTGTAGAGATTAGTTGGTTTTGTGCTGTTTTTGGAGTTGTAAATCTTGATAATTAGTTAAAGAACTTAAGTAAAGCTTTTAGTTCATGAGGGGAATAAGTATAAATTGTTAATGTGGAGTTGTTGGGGCTGTTATGATGTAGTATGGATGGAGTTTTTATTTGGTTGTGATTGTGGATTGATTGGTGGTTGAATTGGTTTGGTAAAATTTTGGAAAATCGCGTAAACATAGCCGTCGTAATGCCCGATTTACCGTAGACTGTTTTTGTTCTTAACATCAGAACCTTTGAACTCACTGTGAGGTTTTTACCATTGCCATGTTTAGATATTTCATGTTACGAGCTTCGTTTTGATATGTAGTTCGTTTGATTCCGATGTACGGTTTAGGAGAAACGACCGTTTTAAGTAAAGGCGTTTCGCGAACGAATCATTACCCCTCGCCTTACTTTGAAACATTGGTTAAGGACCTTAAATGACTAATTGGGGTATGAAACATTTATGTAAAGTGGACTAGGCAGTTGGTAAGGTACTCGCGAAAGAATCGCCTTAAAATCCTTAATGGTTAATTTATTAAAAATGGTGGAGCCGAGGGTACTCGAGCGACTTAAGTGAATCGTTAAGCGCGAAAGCGAACATTAGGACTCTAAATGGTTAAAGTCTAGTTTCTTAAGCGACCGGGGTCTAATTCCGACTTATGTTGTTATTCATAGGTTATCGGACCCACTCTAAGCTTAAGTCTATCCGGGAGCACTCAGGCAAGTTTTCTACCCGTTATATAGTTGTTGTAATGTATATGTGTATATGCATGATCTTGCGATAAATGCATATTTGTTATTAGCAAATTCTTGCGATATATTGTAGCATGTGATATGGTATATATGCATGCCTATTTCGTATTCTTGCCATATATATCTGTTGATTCAGTTGATAATACATATGCTAGAGATAAGCGGTATTTGAGTTTACCCTTAGTATAGGGGATAAAAGGTGAACATATTTCTAAACCGGGAGTCGATGTTCTCGAGTATATATATATATATATATATATATTTATATATACATGGATATAGTTTTCAAAACTATTGATCGAATAAGGTTTATTCGATAACTTTATATTAATTAATGAACATTACTTGAATATTCATTTGAGGATTTATGACCCTTTTATTTTATTTAATGAATATTACTTGAATATTCATTCGAGGACTTATGACTCAATTTATATTATTTATTGAATATTATTTGAATATTCATTTGAGGACCTATGACTCCGATTATTTACTGAAATATATTCTTTATTTTATTAAAGAATAAGGTGTCGATAATCAAACTTATTTTTGATTATTCAAATAAAGATAGTACTTTCGTATAAGTATATCTTTGGTTATTTAATACTCATTTCAAGTATAAGTTTTACAACTTCTACTTCGAATATTTTTATAAGAATTATCTTTATGAGAATATTATTTAAATAATAATATTCAGATATTTTCTAATATATCGGGACTGATTTACTTTATTAAATCAGCATTACTCCAAACACTCTTTAAAGTGTTTTCGAGTCTTCAAAATAATTTTTAAAGGTTAGAGTGGATCCCAAAACTTGTTTTCAAATTTAAGATCTTCCTTTTTGAAGGGGACTTGTTTTCAAGTAAATCCGACAGGTTCTCCTCTACATGTAGAAAATGGTGGGGTTGCACTACTACGACTGATCATCGTAAGTGGTCTTCCTAGCGCGGCAAACTCCCGTAATGAGTTCATCATCCAGTTGGATAATTCTGTAACACTACCCGTAGCATTTCGATCGAAAGGCTATGAATGGGTGGTTGCCGAAGCATTGACAGGGTCAAACAGTTTTATTGGTGTTTCCATTGAACGAAGTATCTCGTAACTTCATTTCTTTTAAAAATATTTCAAAGATTGATTCTATATAAGTTTTGTCTTGTAGCTTCATCTATGGGATGAACTATTTATAACTTGAACGGTGGTAGTTCAAGTAGTATTCGGAAAAGATATAAGTATATTGGAGTATCTTGTAACTTCATTTTTTAAACTTATATCTAGTAAATGATTATCTTATGCATGACAAAGATTTTCAGAAAAACGTTGAGACAAGGTTAGATATATGAGATCCCTTGCAACGATATTTTTATACAGTTATAAACTGTAAATCTGTGTATATTATGCATGGAAGACGACTTCCAAGATTTTGAAGAGTATATATACATATATACTGAATATTTTACGACTTGGTCGCGTTAAGATATCAACTTGGTTCATTTCTTTTGACCAAGACTTTCATGAGTACTATGAGAAGGCTCATATATTGTTAATTATTATACATATTATTTTGGTGGGCTTGTTGCTCACCCTTGCTTTCTTCTTTCATCACACAACAACAGATAGAAAAGATGAACAGGACCAAGCTCTCGATTCGCGAGCGGATAGGAAATGTTCCGCAGTTTCCTATAGGCGTTGATGTCGCTGTAGCTGAGGTAGGAACTACCAATAGGCTAGGCTTTCAACTTCTGATGTACCAGATTATGTATATTTATGAATTTTAATAATGGCAAAGAAATGTAAATTTATTCAGAAACCCTTTTAAGGTGTATTGGCATATAATTGTGGAATAAAACGACTTGTGATTATTTTTGGATATTCATCTCTGAGATTATAACTTGTGGTGTGTGTGTTTATTGTTGGGTCACAGTACAGAGTAGTTGATTGTTTATTAAGAAGCAGAAATCTATTTCTACTTCGACTGCTGAGGCTGAATATATTGCAGCTGGGAGTTGCTGTGCTCAGTTGTTATGGATGAGAAATCAGCCCATGGACTGTGGATTATCATTTTCTAAAATTCCTATTTATTGTGATAATCAAAGTGCTATTGCTATGACAGGAAACCCAGTGCAACACTCTCTTACTAAATATGTCAGCATTAGATATCATTTTATAAGAGATCATGTCATGGAAGGAACGATTGAACTTCATTCTGTTCCTACTGATCAGTAGTTGGCTGATATCTTCACGAAGCCATTACCTGAAGCAACATTTATAAAGCTTGTCAGTGAACTTGGTATGGTTAGTTGGGACAGATAATTTTTTTAAAATTTATATTTGATCAAATCCTGATGTTTGTTGATCAAATCCTGATATGTCCTAAATACTGTTCAAGATATTAAGCTGGGAATTTTTGGTGTATTTTGTTATATGCATGATAAATTAAGTGAATTTATTTGCTAAATGTGCATGTATGAATATATAACATTGTCATCATTACAAATCAGTGTAGGGAGACGCGCTTTAATAAGATATCATTTGGTTAAATCATTAAGTTAACTCTACACTTAATAATTGATCAAGCTCCTAGTCCTTTGATGTTCCCTTTCTCTCTCAGTTATTTAAACCATCATTCTCATTGAGTCCAATCATCTCTTCCTATACACAAAATGCTCTTTTCACTTTCATTTCTCATATTTCTTCTTCTCTATCACAAAAATGGTTCTCTGCAATATGTTCTTGAACTATGAAAACTTTAATGTAAAGTTTAGCTGTGAAGACTGGCAGCAGGAATGGCACATCACTGCCATTCCCAATAAAGTATGGAACTCGGTTCAACATGAGATTTTGACAGATCTCATGTTCTTCGAGATGGATTATCGTCTCCATCTCGATCGTCTGGAGGAAGAAAGACGAGAAGTTCTTCGTCAGCAAGAACAGATCATCCGTCTTGCTATGCTTTTCGTGAAAATTAGGAGGAACTAATAAAAATCATCAGCCTCTTCTATTAGACTAGGATTTTCTTGTAATCATCTATGCATGTAATCGAAAAATTTCATGAAATGTACTCTCTTGAATTATTAATGAAATGTTGTTTATTTTGCTTACAAGACCTAATCTATGTTCTTTAGTTGTATATGCATACACTCGTTCTTTTATTGTAGCCTGTTAATCTATACATCACACTATTAACATCTATCTTTTGATGATTCTTGAGATTAAAATTGAGGTTTTCTGATAAGTTTGAGTTGTTTTGACAAACACTGATGAATTTGAATCGACATATCCTGACGATGTCAAATCCTAACAGATTAGAGGTACCAAATATTGATGACAGGTCAGCATGTTTTAATTTACAATATTATTGAAAAATGATACTGAATTGTTTAATGCTGAAAAGTGACTGTCTTCTTAATTATTGTTTAAAAGTGGATAAATTGTTGAACAAAGTCACACAACAAATTTATGACAAGAGCATTGCGTTCTCTGTTGCTGATTCCGCACATTACTCCACTTTCTACTCCAATTCTTCAGTAATTATCCTCTATCAGAAGTCTAATTCACTAAGCTTCCTTCTCCAAGTGTGTTACATACAACTAAGCTTTGCAAACTTATATTTACACAAGAACCTCTGTGACACATATTATCATTCACACAACCTCACTATTCACATCTAACGAACATCTTTCCTCAACAACTACAAACATCATATCATTTTCTGAGCTTTCACCCTTCTTTAGTCAAACCACCATTATTCATGGCAACACTTTTGGAACCAATAACTACTTGGCTCCACTTACACATCAGCAGTTTCCTCAATCTTTTCATGATATACAGGATTTTTTACTCCAATGTCTAATTGGATATGCTCTCACAAATCCTACTAAGGTATCATACAGGGCTGTAATGCAGGTATGGGATACAGCTCTAGTTAATGTAACAAATACTTGTTTCTCTTTTGAATTTAAGGGACGCAGGTATGAGGTTGATGCTAATGTTCTCGTTCAAGCATTAAGATTGCCTGCCTGTGATGGTGCTCCTGACAATTATGCAACTGAGCAGCTGTTTATTATGCTCAGAACTCTGAATCACAAAGGTGACATCACAACAATTGGGAAATTCACAAGAACAAAGTTAAAGAGAGAATGGGATTTCTTCTTTGATTGCATCGTCAAATGTTTCTTGAATAAGATAACAAACTTTGATGCTCTTCCATCCACTTCTCTGAAAATTGGGTATTTTCTTCTCTATTTTGGTAATTTTGACTATGGTAACACCATTCTTCAATTCATAATTTCTAGGAGAACAAATGCATCAGGTGTAATAGGGTATACTAGATTTCTTTAACTGATTTTTAATTTTCTATGCCCTAATGTTGAATTTTATAATGATGAATTGCTTCCTGTAGTTCAAATTTCTGAGAAGTCCATCACTAATCATATCAAAAGAGATGAAAAGAATAAGTTTTCAGGACTTCCCTTCCTCCCTCAGGAGGTCAGGCAATTTCTATTGAGAAATAGACCTACTCCTTCACAAGTGCCTGCAAACCCTGATGTTGGCACCTTTGTTAAATTTCCTAATGTGGAACAAGACACTACCCATCTTGTTTCTAACCCAAGCATTCCTTCTACCAAACAGAACTCCAATCCAGCTCCTAAATTAGCCTCCTCTAATGTCTCCCAAAAGACATCAGTTGTATTAAAGAAAAGGCTGGTTAAGAAATCTGTTCAAACTGAACAGAGAGCTCAACAAGCCTCACTGAGTGAGAATGAGAAGAAAGAAGAATGCTTTCCAGTTCAAAAAAAAAGGTTGATCATGCAAGATGATTCTAACTCTGATGATCAGATGCCCATTGGGTCAAGGATAAAGACAAAGAAATCAACAGTTGTAATTTCTGATGACTCTGTTGACACAACTGGAACTAAGGAGCCAACTACTGATGCTAGTGCTCTGATAAAAAAGTTTCCAGTGAACAAAGAAACTGTCGAGCTCAAGAAAACTGACAAGAGCAAGTTGAAAAGAAAAGCTAAAGATGTGGTTAGATACATCAGAAAGAAGAAAAAGGCTCAGTCCTCTACTATGGATGTCAGTCCACAAGAACCTAAGTCTCAAAGGGATTTGGATACTGAGACACATCCAGCCACACAAGAACCATCTTCTCAAATGAAAGATGTAAACAGAGAGGCTGAACAAATAATTGTTGATTTTGCTCAAGATGATCTTCTTGATAACTCTAAACAACTGCTGCAAGAAAAGAAGGCTCATCAGGATGTATTGTCAAAGGTGGATGTAGTTATTAATGATCTGATATTTGAGGAGAGTACACAAGAATCTTCATCACTTCTTGCTGAAGCAGCTCATATTCCTCAGGCACCACAAGAACCATCAGTTCAAAGTACTGATGCTGGCCTAGTTCATTCTCCTGACAAATCAAATCCTTATGCTACAACATTCCTGATGCTGACCAACTATCAATTCAAGCAGCTTGTATTGATGACTCATTGCTGCTAGCTAATATTTTAAAGCATCCTGATGCGGTGTTTGTCCCTCCATTGTCATCACTTCCACTTAAGGACTCACCTTCAGGTATTGCTTACTTTCCCCTGATGTTCTCAATGTTTGCATGATTATAAATAGTCTCTTATTGAGGTTACCTCTATTTATATGACAAGCATACTACTCCTCTCAGCCATCTCTTATTTCTTTGCAAAATGTGTGATTGTGCTTTTCTGTGAGACTGTGTGAAAATACTATGTGAGAAAATTAAAATTTGAGTGGCAGTCTACTGTACTGGCAAAAGGAGCGGTAGTTTTTGAGAACTTTCTTATGTGAGAAACATATTACTCTTCAAAGTAATATATTATGTGAGAAGTGATGAGATCACTTGAAAAGAAAAGAGAGATTTAGGTCTTACATTATTTTATATTTCAGGATCTCATCAGAAACAGATAATTATTGCTAAGGATCCTCTTAAAGGCAAAGCAATTCTGCCGAGCTCTGTAAATTCTTCTGAGGATATATCCAGCTCTGATTCTGATAAAGTTAGTGATCATGATGATCCTGACACAGCTCAGCTTAAATTGCTATTGATGCATCTAAGAAGTCCAATGTTGGTTCTTCTTCACATTTCAATGTTGATCCTTCTTATTACAATGCTGATGATGAACATTTTCAAAAGACTGAGTGGGATTTTACATGAAGAGATGCACATACTTCTATCTCCTCAGCTGTTGGTATACAACATGTTCACAGGGCATATGACGGACTTCAAAACCCTGACCTCAAATTGCATATTAAGGCCTCTACCATCTCTGTGAAAGGAATTCTCTTTGAACTTGCTGATATGAAGACATCTCTTGCTAACTTACAGAACAATATTGATGCATTTATGATTAATCCACTTAATGAACTCATAAGTGTGAAGAAGGGCCGTGGTTCAATCTCAACAAAGCATGGATACTCGATTTTCTTCCTTAGAAGATAAAGTGTCTTGAATGGCTGATAAACTGGATGCTATTTTTTCCCTTCTTTCGGATACTGATGCCAAAAAGGGGGAGAAGATAGCTGTCAAAAAATGTACACCTGACTCTATACAGTTGAAAGATAAAGACACTGATGATGATGGTGATAAGAATCCAGTTGCAAATGTTCAAATTGCTCTAGTTGTTCAACAACCTCAACATTCTAAAAGATCTGGTTCTTCAGGACAAGGAAAGTCTACTGGTGCTCATGAAGTTAAGCACAAGACTAGTGCTGATGCTCCTGAAACTGGTGATGTTACAATATCTAACATAGCAGATGCTGAATGATTATTCTTTCCTTACAGACACAAGGAAATAGGTGAAGAGATTGTTCTGTACTACAAGGATAAGAGGTTTGAGCAAAAGAATGCTAGAAGTGCTCTTAGGTTGATAACTGAAGAATTTCCTGATCTAACTGAAGAAGCAGTTATGCAACAGAAGGAGTTAATGGCTCAAATTGAAGCTGAAGCAAACACCTCTAAAGGAAGAGGAAAAAGAGGTGGAAGAAATACAAGAGCCAGAGGAAGAAGAGGAAGAGGAAGAATTTCTAATTCTAGTCGAGGTTCTGTAATTGATTCTGCATTTCTAAATTATCTATTCAGAGAATGTTTTGTTTCTGTACAAGGAAATGATGTAAAAGAAGAAGCTGAGAATGTTGAAGAGATGATCATTCCCAGGAAGAAGAAATAAACTGCTGACATTGCTCAAGTTGATATAACTAATGCAAATGTGTCTCTTGAAGCAGACACAAATCCTGAGAAAAAGGCAGATCCTGATGTTGTGAATTTGAAAGTTGACTTTGATACTGATGAGAAGGTGATCAAAGCATTGTATGAATCATTTCTTAATATAACAGTTGTTTCTCATAATTCAGAGGTTGATGAACAAGAAAGAACTGACGGAAGGAGAGCTGATCAAGCATGCAGTGACTATGTGCAAAGAATTCTAAATTCAAGGAGAGAGCTATGACAGAAATCAAAAGGGAAGCTTCATGATTTATCTACGGGGTATGCTCCTCTCTGCAAGAAGGATAAAAGATAAAAAGATATCTATTCATTCAGTTATCCTAAAGGATTCAAGCATATTAAATTTGTGTCAGCAGGACTTAGGGATTCTATTTCGGAACAGGAGGATATTGATAAGTCCATCAAGAAACCTTCTTGGGTAGAACATAATGAAAAGCTAAAGCTTATCAAAACTCGTACTAGAGGAGGTATTGGTCATTCTGGAATGGAGACTCTGAGGTCTGATTTACTGGACACAGATATTCTGACTGACAATCTTGGTGAGAGAATTACTCCTTCATATCTTGAGAAAATTGAAGCTGTAAAGATTGTTTGTAGGAAGATAAATCTTGGTGATGTCAGAGAAGAGATTTTGTACTTCTTGAGAGATGATAAACTGAAAAGATTTACATTGCAGCAACTCTTGATGAAGACTGTGACAAAGTTGACATATATTCACTATCTTCTTAGAGTTGAGGATAATGTCACTAGAAACTGGTCTTCTATGATATTTGAGGGTATCAGAAGAAGAGTCATAAACAAAGAAGACAAATACAATGGTTATTATGTTCCTATGTACATAAATTATACTGGTCAAGAAATGAAGATGGAAAAGGGAGCTGCGGTTCTGAAAGTTTTTCATCCTCAGTTATCTTTCAGTCCTGATCATGAAGATGTCAGCTTAAGCTTTATGTTAATTGGTGATCTTGAAATAACTAAGAGTTCGATTTTTAAATTAAGATCAGCCATTTATCAGCTTAGAGAGATACTGAAGAGAAGAAAGAGTTGAAGAAAAATCTTGTCAAAGTCCTTCAAGAAAAGGAGGAAGAAAGGTTAAACAAATTTCTGGAAACAACTGTCAGTTAACTTAGGATACTGAAGTAAGCCTTACTCCTTATACATTTTGTAATTGGTTTTGGCATCATTGAGAATGGAATTTATGATTCATTACATTAAGCATAAATTGGGGGAGATTGTTACGTGCTGATTCTCAATGATCAGGAGGAGCTCAGAATCTGACTATTTGGATGTCATCAGGATTTGATGTGCCATCAGGATTTGATGCATCATCAGTATCTGCAAAACATCAGCATCTGAAGACACTCTGTTGTGAAGATTAAGTCTGTTCCTTATTTTGAGGGATGTATATTTGTTCGTTCTGAGTGATAGGACTTTGTGTATTCAGTTAAAGATATGTATCATTTTCTGTTAGTATTTGATAATGCATATTCTAAACTGATTTGTAGCAGCTGTATATTATATAAACACTGTTTAGGTCATCACATAGTGATTAACTCAAGCATTGTACGACCTAGCAGCTCTCAAGAACATCAGTATTTCTTGAGAGAGTTTGTAACAGTTTTTATCAGAAATTTAAAGAATTGTTATATTTTTATACTTGTTCAAAATGTTTATACAATTGTATCCAACCCCCCTTAAACAATTGTATATTTACAGGGCAACAGAACCCTAGCATTAAATATGCCCTAGTTTTTTTCTTATAACAATATATATATATATATATATATATATATATATATATATATATATATATATATATATATATATATAAACAGCTTTACATAGTAGAGCTTACACTAATTCCACAAACTTTGGACCAACCATCTTTATAATAGTCATCTTTTTTCCTTTCTCGAATCACACGGCTAAACAGCGTCAGTCATTCCTCACTAGAAGGTTAAAATAAAACAGGCAAGTATGAGCAAAAAAAAAATGCTCAGCAAGTTTATTATAACATATTATTTGTCTTTTGAAATAAAACCGACATCTGTAATGGAGCAGCACATTTATAACAATAATTGCTAGAATAGAAAATTTTGTTACAAAAATAAATAACTATTTCCTCAACTATATTTAAAACTGTTTTGATATATTTGAGCAAAAATGTATCAGCAATAGTTTGAATCTCATTAAAGATCGGAATTTGTAAAATAATGTTTACGTGTGTATCGTAAACATCAATATGAAATAGTCATTATGGACATAATCATAAACTTTATTTAAAAGTGCACTCTTGAAAAAGAGAGAGGTAGATAGAGAAATAGAAAGAAAAAAAGAAAAAAAAAGAAAGAGAAAGAGAAAGAGAGATAGAGAGAGAGAGAGACGGCTGACTCGATTATAGGCCACTGATATTTTAATCGCATTGCAAAGTCTTATTTTAACTTGACCAGGATAATCCTTGGTTAGCATACCTTCAAATATTTTAGAGATGATAAAAATTATTGAATTCTGAAGAAAAAAGAATTTCATATCATAACAAGTGTTCCATAATTGTAATGATCAAATTATAATTTTTTTGAGAAAATTTTGTTTGAATAAAAGAATAACTGAGAGATCAATATGATCAAAATAACTTATTTTGCGTGCCTTTGTTAAGATACTTACAAGTGAAGGTAATTAGCTTTTTTATAATATACAACACACCAGTGATGGCATCCCATCTGACTTCTATCACACAGATAGAGAATCATGGTGTACCCTATAAATAGGGTTGTTCATCTCATTCGGAGTAGAAAATAAGAGGAAGTCAAAAGTAGATGAATAACAAATGATTTTACAAAGGAATCTTTGATGCACAATTTGGTACCAAACTGAATAGATTCCAAATGTGCTATTTCTGAAGAAATGAATATCCAAAAAATAAAAATATTGCCACAAAACGAGCAAGTGATGCCACAACACCAATAAACTATCCATCATAAAAAGTGGAAGTTTAAATAAAACAACTTGACAGAGCTATCAAAACCTAAAAATAGGCTTCATGACAGCCTCTGGCACATTTAACATATAAACAAGACTAAATATAATAGCCAAAATAACATTTATTTTCAAAAGGAGAAAATATTTCTTTTAACAGATAACTCTTTTCCAGAGATGTCACAATAATTTATAGAAAGAGAAGGTATTTCCAAGGTCTTTATACTTATCTTCTTTCTGAACTCTTATAATGACTCGTCATCCACTTCCAAACTCTTCTTCTCCACGTCCTAAAGTTATCGACATTCTACATCGTCATCGACTTGCGATAGCCTCAGAAGATTCCACAATAGACGTTTACATGTGCCATTAGTTCTATCCAGCTCAGCAAAACCATCTAAAATGAGTACGCCTATCTTAACTTATTTGTTGGTACTATATCCAGTAGTCCAACATGAACTTGATATGAGATATGGCGTCCTTACATAACTATACACACTTATACGCACTCTCGTTTCTAGTTTACTATAACCTCAAATCTGATACCAACCTGTAAGCCCCTAAATCCGGGGTGAGAAGATTTGGCCGTTACAATGAAACCTCAATATAAAATAACCTGTTTAATAGCAAACATTTCTCAACAATTGAAATATAACATCTGCGACGCTAAATTAAACAAATATCAAGAATTTCAAATTCCATAAATAAAATTTTCTCTTTCTTTTAAAACTCTTTTCAATAATTCACAATCTCAAAACTCGATCCGAAAATAAGTATACTAGTCCAACTACACGATAACACAACTACAACATATGTATATAAATAACATTACATAATAGAACTTACATTAATTCTGTAAACCTGGACCAACCATCTTTATAATAGCCACCTTCTTTGCTTTCTCAAATCACGCCGCTAAACATCGTCACTTATTTCTCACTGGAAGGTTAAATTAAACAGGAAAGTATGAGCAAAAGAAATGCTCAGCAAGTTTATTATGACATATTATTTGTCTTTTGATATAAAATCGACATCTGTAATGGAGAAGAACATTTATAAAAATAATTGCTAGAATAGAAAATTTTGTTACGAAAACCAATAATTGCCTCAACTATATTTAGAAATCGTTTTGATAAATTTGAGAAAAAATGCATTAGGAATAGTTTGAATCTCATTAAAGATCAGAATTTGTAAAATAGTGTTTATGTGATTATCGTAAACATCAATATGAAACAGTGATTATGGACTGAATCATAAACTTTATTCAAAACCACACTCTTGATATTAATAATGTAAACATCAACTTAGATATCAATACTAATCTTAGATACTCTCAAAATTCATACTAAAGTCAACATCAATCATATATATTAATACCAATTTTTAGTATTAACAACAAATTAAATATCAATATCAATTTTTTATGTAAACCACGCAATGACAATTTATGATAAATCATTTATTTTATGATAATCAACTACAGTATCTGCACGAGATTAAAATCTATCATAATCTTAACGAGTAAACAGTCGTTTTAGATTGGAATCCTTAACTGATGAACATACTATCACATATGATCAATTCGTGTGATAGCACTGGATCATGATTCGTGGAAACACGTCTAAAAATAAGGAGTACTCAAATAAGAAGGAAATATATCTGTCTATGGCAAAATTTGTATCATAATTATATATAATACATAGCCATTCACTGGACCGCCGTCACGGGCTCTTACGCTTTCATCCAACCATTAAAATATTTTTTTTAAGTAGCTGCATCAATCGACATCCTTATTCAAATAACTCCCAATGTCACATAATCTGGAGTACTCGTATCAACTGATGGCGAGATAACTAGAATGATTAGTTATTCGCTAAATAGGTAATCAAAGTCCACTTTATCGAGTATATCTGGATAGAATAGTTATTCACTATCTATCTAAAATTAATTATATTCTAACATGACAATTTCTAGAATAACATGATTTCAATAATCCTATTATTATATGCATACAATGTCCTACAAAATTTTTATAAAATAATATAAATTTTTGAGTATGTAAACATTTATCTATTCTCAATTTACAATAGAAATAGGGTATTTGCATAATCAGAATTAATCATTTTGATATGTAAAACATTTACTATTCTGGAAGTAGAATAGGCCAAGACACTACACCATAGATGGCCTATCGCTACTTCTCAGTAGAGGTGTTACCTTAGAGTATGTTACTCTAGGTATGAAAATTTCACTCTATCACAACACTGGGTTATCGTAGGAATAAAATTATATTACTATAGCTCAATATGGTGTTAGCCGCACTAACCCACTAGATTGTGTTTCCATAGACTATCTATAAATAAAATTTTAATTTTAACTATCTTGATTAAATTTATCATTAAAACAGATTGATGTTAATTAAATAATTTATAAAATTTTCTTCGAAAGTTATAATCATTCAAATAAGTGAATTATTTATATTTAAAAAATATTTAAAAAGTTAAATAAATTTAAGATGGATATATGTTTCTAATATCAAAACTAATATCTAAATTTTATTTAAATCACTAATATATTTAATATATAACATAACAACCTCTAATATATACGAACTTCTTACTAATTAATAAAATCTTTATGCAATAATTTGTAATAATTATAATTAAAATAAGATATTTTTTAAATTTAATGAAAAAATAAATTCTAGGAAAAAGAGAAAAAAAATTTGGGTTGGGCTGCAGAATTTTGGGTTGGGCGCCAAACGAAATTTTTGGATAGAAAGGAAGGGGGAATCTATTAGGGTAAAAAAACTCAATCTGGTCTCACCTTCTTTCTTCCTCCTCTCTCTCTCTCTCTGTATGAAAATCTTCAATAATCAGGGTGGGCTTTGTGTTAGCACGCATGGAGGTGCCAATTATTGGAAGTGATTTAATTAAATGGTTTCAATTCACCATCACTTCTACTACGTCGTCGCAACCGCCGTTAGTTCCGCCGACTGAAGACTCCGTCGCTGCTCTGTCATCGGAACTTCTCATACCTATCTTATATGGTTCGAAAGCGTCCATTTCATTTTTTTGTGCATTTTTGTGATTTTTTGGATTTATACAATATTTTTTGCATTATTTTGATGAATAATGCTGTTTATTCCATTGTGTGTTTCAGTTAAGTTAAATGTAGTTTCAATTCGGATATGTTTGATTTTTTACGACAAGCATATTTTAGGGCTTCAGAGTTGGTTTGAATTTATGTTTCAGTGTATTAATTGTATACGAAGCATAAAAATGAGACTATTAGATTTTATTACAGTATTTTATTATAATTCAGTTAGTGATTGTTGTAGGTTGGATGTTTATTGAGTATTTTTAGATGTTTTTTGCTTGATTTTATATATTTGTTATTATGGTGTTTAGTTTATTTTATATAGTTGTTATTACAGTGTTTATTATTTTTAGATGAAGGTATAATTCAATTAGAGATTGTCGTATTTGTAGTTAGTGGGCTTTCAGTTCTGAATTGTATGGACAATGGCGATGAAGCTGATGAGGGGTATAGCAAGATGATTGCCACAATATTCAAGTGTCCATTCTTATCCTTTAAAAGTACAGGGATATTCTTACTATTTTTGTACTATTCTTTCTTGACATGAACTAATTCTTTTTTTTTAAGTTCTCGGTAGGTTGCTTCCTACACAAAGTTGTAGCGCCCTCCAGACCCGGGGTATAAGTCTGGGGGTTACGAGCTAATCACCAAACCTGTACAAGCTTATTAATAAATAATAAAGAAATGAAACTAAACCTCTTAACAACTACCAGGACCTTTTTAGGTTGAAGTATGAAAACAAGAATCACTAACTACATTTATTACAAACCAACATTTAGAATCTCACAAACTTTCTTTATTACAAACCATTCTCTAACTCATTTTAAACTAAGTTCAACTTTTATTCAAACACACATACTATCAATCAACACTCCACCTGCTTCGGCAACTCAAAGCTTTCTTCCTGGATTGGGATCAACACCTTGGGTATAAGAGGATCCCGAGGCTTGACCCGCTTCTTTACCACTCGTGTCCTGACGGGTTTCATATTCCTTCTTAACTGAAATAATAAGGTGAATAACAACAGAAATGGGTGAGCCAAAATTGCTCAACAAGTCTATAAAATATACACAATATTAAAGCAATATAACTGAATCAGTATCCCAGGTATATCTGCAAAGATATAACCTCATAAGAATTAAAAGAAGGCCATTGCTGGCAAATACAAACGAACTACACTGGACTCAAGTTCGCAGCTATACCCTGCTGATCAGCCAGGATACAGTGCAGATCTATATCTCACTATATAGATCCCGTCGGGCACCCAGGCACTACGGCCCATCTCAAGGATCCGGTTATGTCTCGGTCCTTAGGATTAAGTAAACTTAATCCCCAAAAGTAATGTTATCCAGTCCCTGGAATAGCAACCGGAACAATCGGTATACTTTGATATATTCTAATCACCAGAATATATCAATAATTATGAGTAACAATTGGAATATGAATAATAAATTCAAATGAAAAGAATAATTCAAGAATCGAACTGAGATATGAATAAAGGAATTAAAGTAATGCAAATGTAATAAGAATCTGAAGAGAATATCACTATTCTGGAAAAATAGAATAGAGGAGAAACTTGCCTTCTGAGCGACTTACTGCAATTAAATCACATCCGTCTATCCCCTACTTGACCTGCCTTGCTGGCTTAGTTTCTGTTAGCAAAATAGACCGGTTAATTCATTTTGTACTTCGGTTGCACCTTGAATCGACTTCATTTTGTTCCTACTATCTACCCATACGTTTATAACCAACTCGAATATTACATATAAGCAAGTAAAACTCGATTAACCACATAATACACATAAGCACATAATCGTTTTTATAGTTAAAATAAATTTTAGATTCGAAATCAACTCGCTGATTACTCCGTTGATCACCTTCTGCTTCATTTCCCATTTTTCCGGAATTTTTCGAATTCGTCTCGGTACGCATTTCGACTGATAATCAAGCAATCAATAAAGTCAACTAATTTCGAGAAGAAATTAGGTCTTCATATTATTTTTAGTGAAAAGAATTCATTTTTCTGAGTCAACAGGCTTTCGTTTCGCTCAATTCGGACTAACAGTTGAATTATTATCAATTAAACACTAATAATTCAATTTATTATTCAATATAAATAATTATTGCTAATTTTTAAATCCCAAAATAATTTTTAAATAATTATTTAAGAAAAATCAAAGTCAAAAATAATTTTTTTATAATTTTTGGAGTTAAAATGAAGAAGTTATGATTTATCGAAAATTATGTGACTAATTATCGAAATAATTAATCACTTTTTTAAATATTTATTAAATAAATAACTAATAAATAATTAATAAATAATTATTTACTAATTTAAAATAATTAATCCCTAATTATTAGAATTAATCACAATTTATTACAAATATTTACAACTTATCGTTATTTATTTGATTAGATCGATTATTTATAAATAATCAATCGGTTTAATTAACTGATACGCTATTTATCGAATAACTACGAATTACTCCAACTATAAACCAACTCAACGATCAATTACTCGCATAATTACGAATTACGCACTATTCTCGAATATTACCGAACTAATATATTATTATTAGAATTTAAACGATTCGTTAAACAATTAATTATCGGTATTTAATTATACGATACGAACAATTACTACAATATTATTCGAATAAATAATGTTCGAATAATAATTCTCATTATCGAATCACTATTCGTAATATTACTATTTATTAGATTATTAATCGTATTATTTAATTATTTTTAATCCTTATTTATTAATTAATTACCTAACTATTAATTAATTACCTAATTATTACTTAATTAGATAACTAATAAATAATTAGATAAATAATTAAATAATTAATTAAATAATTAAATCCGAATTTATAATTTAATAGAATAATTCAGAAATTAATAATATTATTTTTCAAAATTCAAAACTGATTTTTATATAATTATTAGAATTATTAAAACTGATTTTAATATACTAAAATATAAATAATTAATTAATTAATCAGAAACACAAAAACAAAATCAGGGTTCGGGTTTTTAGGATCAAACCCGGGTCGTTTCCCGCGTCGAAACCGGGTCGACCTCGGGTCGGGAAGAACAGTCGTCCCCGTCCCAGAATCCGGCGACGGCGACGGTTTCCGGCGAGGCGAAAACGGCGAGCAACGACGACGAAACTCAGCTTTTCAGGCACGGTTCTTCTGCGACTTCGTTTCCCCTTCGTTCCCAGACCTCCTTCGTCCTCCTTCCTCGTCGAGCATCACCGGAGACGAAGAACACCGACATGGCGGCGGTTCTCCGACGAGCACGCAAACCACAACCAAACACTACGAAACCTATGTCGTTCGACTCGGTTTTTGACGATCTAATCGTTTCCAGTAACAATAACATCAAACAAGTAGCCATAATCAAAACCCGAATTCAAGAACTTAAACCCGAAAATATAAATTTCTATTCGATCAATCAAACACGAAAAACAACTACATAATCGAAAACTAGAGATCATAAGCTTCAAAACGAGTACTTACACTAACGATTTGGACTCCAGAATCACCTTCAAAATCAGCTTTGATTCTTTGCTTGTTCTTCACCAACACAAACCCTAATTCCTCTTCTGAATTTTCTTTTTATTTTTCTGATTTTTTTATAATTAATTAATAATTATTTACTGAAAAATCAACTATTTATACTATGTAAAATAATACCCCTAAAAAAAATTAAGGGTCTAATTACACTCCTAATAAAAATATTTGGCCCTAATTTCCATAATTTTTGGGTATTAAAATTTAATTTATAAATATTTTATATATACAATATATATGCCAAAAATTCCCAAAAATTATGAATAATTCAAAAATACAAAGAAATGGTATAAATAAAAGTCCTATAATTTTATAAAAATAAAAATGTGATTTTTGTGGGGTTTTTAACACCCAATGGGGCCCGGAAAAGTCATTTTTCGTAAAATGAGAAAATTTATAAAATATCTAGATGTTGAGAATATTGCGATTGTTAAAGCCGTTTGATGAAAAATAAGGCCCATTATTTTATTTGAAATACTGGCTTTAAAATTATTGTTTGGGTCATAAAACGTTTGAAATGAAACCCATGAATACGATATAAAACATCTGAAAAATACCTTAAAAATACAGAAATGATACGGAATACACGTAACACATAATAATTAGGGTTTAACAGATAATCCCACATAAATGACATATTAATACACATATTTTATTATAAATATGATATAATACAACGTAAATTTCCCGGTCGTTACATTCTCTCCCCCTTAATAGGATTCTGTCCTCAGAATCTTCTACGCAAATAATTGAGGGTATTTCTCTAACATTTCACTTTCAAGCTCCCAGGTTGATTCTTCAACCACTGGGTTTCTCCACAACACTCGCACTAAATTTACAGACTTATTTCTGAACACTTTCTCTTGCCGATCTAAAATTCTTATCGGCTGCTCTACAAAAGACAAATCAGGTTGGATATCTATCGGTTCATACTCTATTACATGCCTAGAATCAGGATTATATCGCTTAAGCATTGACACGTGAAACACATTGTGAATATGTTGCATATGAGGCGGTAAAGCTAATTCGTATGCAAGCTTTCCTACTCTTTTCAAAATTTCAAATGGTCCGACGTATCGTGGTTTCAATTTACCCTTATTGCTAAATCTAGTCAATCCTTTCCATGGCGATATCTTGAGTAATACATTTTCTCCTTCCTGATAGTCCATATCCTTCCTAGCTTGATCTGCATATTTGTGTTGCCTGTTTTGTGCTACATCGAGTCGTTTCCGAATAAGTTCAATCTTTTCTTTCGTCTGCAGAATTAATTCTTGACCTAAAATTTTATGTTCTCCAACTTCATCCCAGTGTACTGGTGATCTGCATTTTCTCCCATATAGTGCTTCATACGGTGGCATTCCAATGCTGGCGTGATAGCTGTTATTATAAGAAAATTCCACTAGAGGTAAATGCTCATCCCAACTGCCTTTAAAATCGATCGCACAAACTCGTAGCATGTCTTCAATCGTTCGAATAGTTCTTTCACTTTGCCCATCGGTTTGCGGATGATAAGCGGTACTCATGTTTAATTTCGTTCCAAGGCATTTTTGAAATTGTCTCCAAAATCTTGAGTTGAAACGAGGATCTCGATCAGATACGATAGATATTGGAACTCCATGTCGCATCACAATTTCCTTGAGATACATGTACACTAATTTGTCGAGCAAAAATCTTTCATTAATTGGTAGAAAATGTGCCGACTTCGTAAGTCTGTCAATGATTACCCATATCGCATCATGATTTGCCTTAGTCCTTGGCAGTCCTTCTACGAAATCCATCGCTAGATGTTCCCATTTCCATTCTGGAATGTCTAACGGTTGCAATAATCCGCTCGGACATTGATGTTCCGCTTTAACTCGCTGGCAGGTGTAGCATTTACTCACCCATTCTGCTATTTCCTTCTTCATATTCGGCCACCAAAAGTTTTCTTTTAGATCGCGATACATTTTTGTGCTTCCTGGATGAATGGAATACTTCGAATTATGCGCATTTCGCATTACTTCCTCTTTTAATTCTGTCACGTTAGAGATCCAGATTCTCGATGCAAAGCGTAAAATTCCTTCATTATCTTTCTAAGTTGTGATCTCTTCCCCCGTTAGGTCGTCATCTTGACTCATCACTTCATCTTGACAACGGCGAATCTTTTCTAGCAACTCCGGTTGGAAAGTCATAGCGTAAATAGTTCCTGCAGATTTATTGGGAATACGAATCTCAATTTCTAATTTGTCAAATTCCTTGGCCAATTCTTTGCACGAAGTTAACCGATTCAATCTTTCTTTTCTGCTTAGCGCATCCGCTATAACATTTGCTTTTCCTGGATGATAACTGATTGTAACATCATAGTCTTTAATCAATTCCAGCCATCGACATTGTCGCATGTTCAATTCCTTTTGCGTAAAGATATACTTCAGACTTTTATGATCCGTGTAGATTTCGCATTTTTCACCGTAGAGATAATGTCTCCAAAGCTTCAATGCAAATACGATCGCTGCCAATTCCAGATCATGCGTAGGATATTTCTGCTCATGGGGTTTAAGTTGTCTCGAAGCATATGCAATAACGTTACCGTGTTGCATCAATACACATCCTAGCCCGTGATACGAAGCATCACTGTAAATGACGAAATTTCCTTGCTCGTCTGGCAATACCAATACTGGTGCGGTCACCAACCGATTCTTTAACTCTTGAAAACTTTCTTCACATTTATCATTCCATTCAAACTTTTCACTTTTTCGAGTTAATTTGGTCAGCGGCGTTGCTATCTTTGCAAAATCTTTGACAAATCTTTGATAATACTCTGCCAATCCCAAGAAACTTCGAACTTCTGTGGGTGTCTTCGGTCTTTCCCAATTCAATACAGCTTCAATCTTCACGGGATCGACTTGGATGCCTTCTCTACTGATGATATGCCCTAGAAATTGTACTTTTCTTAACCAGAATTCACATTTTAAGAATTTTGCGTATAATTGCTCTTTTCTTTCCTTAGAATTTCTAAAACTATCCTCAAGTGTTCTGCATGCTCTTCTTCTGTCTTGGAGTAAATCAAGATGTCATCAATGAATACAATCACGAACTTGTCCAAATATTTCTTGAATATCCTGTTCATCAAATCCATGAATGCTGCTGGCGCGTTTGTCAAACCGATTGTCATTACCAAAAACTCGTAATGCCCATATCTCGTACGAAATGCAGTCTTTGGAATATCTTCAGCTTTAATCTTCAATTGATGATAACCCGAACGTAAATCTATTTTCGAAAACCATGCAGCTCCTTTTAGCTGATCGAACAAATCATCGATTCTTGGTAAAGGATCCTTGTTCTTAATAGTGAGCTTATTCAATTCCCTATAGTCGATACACAATCGCATGCTGCCATCTTTTTTCTTTACAAATAACACTGGTGCACCCCATGGGGATACACTAGGTCGTATAATGCCTCGGTCTAGAAAATCTTGCAGTTGTGTTGACAATTCCTTCATCTCAACTAGAGCAATTCGATACGGAGCTTTCGAAACTGGTTCTGTACCTGGTGCTAAATCAATCGTAAACTCGATTTCTCGATCTGGCGGTAACCCTGGAAGCTCGTCTGGAAAGACGTCCGGAAATTCACATACAACTGGAATGTCTTCTATTCTAGGACTTCCTTTTTCAGTATCTAACACGTAATCTATGTACGCCTCACATCCTTGTCGAAGCAATCGTTTGGTCTGCACAACAGTGAGAAATTTATTCTGCTGCTTTTCACCCTTGAATATTACCGTTGCATTTTCCGCAGTTCACAATTCAACTTTCTTATTCGCGCAATCTATCTGAGTCTTATGACTTGCTAACCAATCCATTCCCAAAATGATATCGAATTCTCCTAGCTTAAAAGGAACTAAATCTATAGAAAAATGATGTCCAGCTATTTCTACATCACACGCAGAACATACTCGATCTACTGGAACTTGATCGTCATTCGCTAATTTTATAATTAACGTCTCGCCCAACCATTCAATTTCGCAATATAACTTATCAAAAAATTCTTCAGAAATAAATGAATGGGTAGCTCCAGATTCAATTAATACTTTTGAATCTACGGAGTTCACCAAAAGCGTACCTGCAATCACACTTGGATTCTGTACAGCTTCTTTCATGGTCATGTTAAAAGTCCTTGCTCTAGGTTGATTCGGCGGGGGTGGCGGAGGTAATGCCAATACTTTCGAAATACTGGCTGCCATTGCTGGTCCTTTACAATTCCTAGCGATATGCCCTTTCTTTCCGCATTGATAACAAGTGATTTCTGCTGTTTTTCCTGTCGGATATTCGTTAGAGTAGTGCCCTTTCTGCTTGCATTTGAAACAAGTCACATCTGCTTTAATACATACGCCGGTATGCTTACGTCCACAAGTTTTGCAATACGGCACTGGAACTTTAACAATTCCCTGCTGGTTGGAGACTTGGAAACGATTACTTGCTTTTTGTGTACCCTGTCCTATCCTTTTGAAATTCAGATTTGCCCGGGCTTGAAATCCCGGCCACCTGTTGGACGGTCTTGGAAACTTCCCTGTCCTCTGTCTTGTTGAGATCTTTCACTTTCCCCTTCGATGATCAAAGCTTTCTGGACTACAACGGTATATGTTGTTAATTCAAAAACTGCAACTTGTCCGCGTATCCATGGACGTAATCCCTCTTAAAATCTCTGCACTCAATTCTCTTCAGTGTCTACCTGTTCCAGAACAAACCTAGCCAATTTATTGAATTTGGCTTCATATTCTGTTACAGACATACTTCCCTGCTTCAGCTCTAAAAACTTTATCTGCATCTGATTCCTTATGTAGCGAGGAAAATGCTTTTCTAAAAATAACTCTTTAAACTTGTCCCAAGCAATAACATCTTCACCCTCTAAAGCCTTCTTAGATTCTCACCAATAATTTGCCTATCCTTTCAACAAGTAACTAGCAAAATCAGTCTTCTGGTCCTCACCTACCTTTACTAGTACAAAAGCTTTCTCTATTTCCTTTAACCAGGTGGTAGCTTTAATAGGATCAGTAGACCCATCAAATTCTGGAGGCTTAACTGACTGAAACTGCTTAAAAGTAACAACAGGTTGAGGCTCAGGATGAGGTGGCTGTTGTAACATTTGTTGTTATATCTATTGTTGCTGATGCTGCATCTGCTGCTGCATCATTACCATCTGTTGTTGCATCAGATGGAACATTTGGTTCATGGTTTCATTAGTCTGGCCTTCAGAATTGTTGTTAGAGGTCTCAGCCCTAGTCTTTCTTTTTGGTGTCATCTTCTTCTGATAATAAAACAGATGATATTTATTTAACAGTTTAATAAACAATTGACAGTATGTAAGAAAACAATTTATTCGGTATTAATAACATGATTTATATAAAGAAAATAATTGCTGAATATAAAAAACTAGAAATGTAAGCAGTTAAATAAAATGGTTGTCCTTTCATTCATTTCATTTTCATTTTTTTTTCAACATGAATTATAGTATAAAAGACTGTAAAGCAATAAAGTGAAAGTAAATGCTGTAAAACTGGAAAGACTGAAATTTAAATAAAAGAAATTTGAAAAGTTCAGTTTATATATATGACACCAGCCTCAGGTGTAAATGCTTGATACAAAAAGTCTCGCTCCGCTGAAAGTCATCGGGGCTACAAGTCATACTACTACTACAGGTCAAAAACCTACTACAGGTTAAACTACTGGTACACACATACACACTACTCACTAGGTTATACTATGCTGCCTCTATATACATCTATACTCTGAAGTCACTGTCTCAACTGTCCCTGTCTCAGAACCCAGGCGGAATACGCCTAAGCTCCTCTCTAAGTGCCTGGACCAAAGTCTGTGCCAAGCGGAAAACCCTGTAGAACTCTGCAAAAGAAGGAGGTCCATCATGAGTCAAATCATCCAGCTCCCAAGTAGCGCTCATCAACACCGACTGCAGTCGCTGCCTCATATAGTAATCTGGCTATAGGGCCGCTAACGGTCCTCTGTCCCTCTGATCAAACAGATGCATAATCTCTCGACACTGTGCCCGCCAATACTCCATATCATCCCTCATAACTCTATACTCATGGTATGGTACCATGTGCGGCTGAGCAACCTGACCTACTGACTCCTGGGAAGGAACCCTCGGAATACCTGCACCCGGCTGTGGTAAGCCTAGCTGTAGATCCACCTCATGCTCTCCCATTCCCTCAACTGGAATCATCTGAACTATGTCTGGCTCTGGGGCATGCACTGGTATAGGAGGTAACAATGGTGGTGGTGGTAACTCCTGCTCAATACCCGGTATAAACTGATGCCCAATAGGTAAAGGAACTATCGGCTCGAAGAACTCAAAAAGATCAAACATCTCTATGGGGTCATGAACTATCCCCTGAACTGGGGGTACCGGCTCATGTGGCAATGGTGGTGGAGGTGGTAAAGGAGGAAACATATGCTCAGATACTGGAGGTATGACTAGTGCTGCTAGTCCAGTGACTGTCCTCTCGGAAGATGCAGAATAACCAGAAGATGCCATCTGATAATACACCAAAGAAAAGAAAAGGTCACTAAACAATCCTAAGATTTTATATTTTCCTATTCTAATCTGACCTAAATCCTAACACTATCTTTCCTAATCTGACTATCCCTATCTTATGTGATCTCTTTATCCTATCTTAATCCTAATGTTTTTGTTTTTAGGGACCAAACCTACAGCTCTGATGCCAAACTGTAGCGCCCTCCAGACCCGGGGTATAAGTCTGGGGGTTACGAGCTAATAACCAAACTTGTACAAGCTTATTAATAAATAATAAAGAAATGAAACTAAACCTCTTAACAACTACCAGGACCTTTTTAGGTTGAAGTATGAAAACAAGAACCACTAACTACATTTATTACAAACCAACATTTAGAATCTCACAAACTTTCTTTATTACAAACCATTGTCTAACTCATTTTAAACTAAGTTCAGCTTTTATTCAAACACACATACTATCTATCAACACTCCACCTGCTCGGGCAACTCAAAGCTTTCTTCCTGGATTGGGATCAACACCTTGGGTATAAGAGGATCCCGAGGCTTGACCCACTTCTTTACCACTCGTGTCCTGACGGGTTTCATATTCCTTCTTAACTGAAACAATAAGGTGAATAACAACAAAAAGGGGTGAGCCAAAATTGCTCAACAAGTCTACAAAATATATATAATGTTAAAGCAATATAACTGAACCCATATCCCAGGTATATCTGCAAAGATATAACCTCATAAGAATTAAAAGAAGGCCATTGCTGGCAAATACAAACGAACTACACTGGACTCAAGTTCGCAGCTATATCCTGTTGATCAGCCAGGATACAGTGCAGATCTATATCTCACTATATAGATCCCGTCGGGCACCCAGGTACTACGGCCCATCTCAAGGATCCGGTTATGTCCCGGTCCTTAGGATTAAGTAAACTTAATCCCCAAAAGTAATGTTATCCAGTCCCTGGAATAGCAACCGGAACAATCGGTATACTTTGATATATTCTAATCACCAGAATATATCAATAATTGTGAGTAACAATTGGAATATGAATAATAAATTCAAATGAAAAGAATAATTCAAGAATCGAACTGAGATATGAATAAAGGAATTAAAGTAATGCAAATGTAATAAGAATCTGAAGAGAATATCACTATTCTGGGAAAATAGAATAGAGGAGAAACTTGCCTTCTGAGTGACTTACTGCAATTAAATCAGTTCCGTCTATCCCCTACTTGACCTACCTTGATGGCTTAGTTTCTGTTAGCAAAATAGACTGGTTAATTCATTTTGTACTTCGGTTGCACCTTGAATTGACTTCATTTTGTTCCTACTATCTACCCATACGTTTATAACCAACTCGAATATTACATATAAGCAAGTAAAACTCGATAAACCACATAATACACATAAGCACATAATCATTTTTATAGTTAAAATAAATTTTAGAATCGAAATCGACTCGCTGATTGCTCCGTTGATCACCTTCTGCTTCATTTCCCATTTTTTCGGAATTTTTCGAACTCGTCTCGGTACGCATTTCGACTGATAATCAAGCAATCAATGAAGTCAACTAATTTCGAGAAGAAATTAGGTCTTCATATTATTTTTAGTAAAAAGAATTCATTTTTCTGAGTCAATAGGCTTTCGTTTCGCTCAATTCGGACTAATGGTTGAATTATTGTCAATTAAACATTGATAATTCAATTTATTATTCAATATAAATAATTATTGCTAATTTTTAAATCCTAAAATAATTATTTAAGAAAAATCAAAGTCAAAAATAATTTTTTTATAATTTTTGGAGTTAAAATGAAGAAGTTATGATTTATCGAAAATTATGTGACTAATTATCGAAATAATTAATCACTTTTTTAAATATTTAATAAATAAATAACTAATAAATAATTAATAAAATTTTTTTACTAATTTAAAATAATTAATCCCTAATTATTAGAATTAATCACAATTTATTACAAATATTTACAACTTATCGTTATTTATTTGATTAGATCGTTTATTTACAAATAATCAATCGATTTAATTAACTGATACGCTATTTATCGAATAACTACGAATTACTCGAATTATAAACCAACTCAACGATCAATTACTCGCATAATTACGAATTACGCACTATTCTCGAATATTACCGAACTAATATATTATTATTAGAATTTAAACGATTCGTTAATCAATTAATTATCGGTATTTAATTATACGATACGAACAATTACTGCAATATTATTCGAATAACTAACGTTCGAATAATAATTCTCATTATCGAATCACTATTCGTAATATTACTAATTATTAGATTATTAATCATATTATTTAATTATTTGTAATCCTTATTTATTATTGAATTACCTAACTATTAATTAATTACCTAATTATTACTTAATTAGATAACTAATAAATAATTAGATAAATAATTAAATAATTAAATCCGAATTTATAATTTAATAAAATAATTCAGAAATTAATAATATTATTTTTCAAAATTCAAAACTGATTTTTATGTAATTATTAGAATTATTAAAACTGATTTTAATATACTGAAATATAAATAATTAATTAATTAATCAGAAACACAAAAACAAAATCAGGGTTCGGGTTTTTAGGATCAAACCCGGGTCGTTTCCCAGGTCGAAACCGGGTCGACCTCGGGTCGGGAAGAACAGCCGTCACCGTCCCAGAATCCGGCGACGGCGATGGTTTCCGGCGAGGCGAAAACGGCGAGCAACGACGACGAAACTCAGCTTTTCAGGCACGGTTCTTCTGCGACTTCGTTTCCCCTTCATTCCCAGACCTCGTTCGTCCTCCTTCCTCGTCGAGCATCACCGGAGACGAAGAACACCGCCATGGCGGCGGTTCTCCGACGAGCACACAAACCACAACCAAACACTACGAAACCTATGTCGTTCGACTCGGTTTTTGACGATCTAATCGTTTCCAGTAACAATAACATCAAACAAGCAGCCATAATCAAAACCCGAATTCAAGAACTTAAACCCGAAAATATAAATTTATATTCGATCAATCAAACACGAAAAAAACTACATAATCGAAAACTAGAGATCATAAGCTTCAAAACGAGTACTTACACTAACGATTTGGACTCCGGAATCACCTTCAAAATCAGCTTTGATTCTCTGCTTGTTCTTCACCAACACAAACCCTAATTCCTCTTCTGAATTTTCTTTTTATTTTTCTGATTTTTTTATAATTAATTAATAATTATTTACTGAAAAATCAACTATTTATACTATGTAAAATAATACCCCTAAAAAAAATTAAGGGTCTAATTACACTCCTAATAAAAATATTTGGCCCTAATTTCCATAATATTTTGGTATTAAAATTTAATTTATAAATATTATATATATACAATATATATGCCAAAAATTCCCAAAAATTGTGAATAATTCAAAAATACAAAGAAATGGTATAAATAAAAGTCCTATAATTTTTTAAAAATAAAAATGTGATTTTTGTGGGGTTTTTAACACCCAATGGGGCCCGGAAAAGTCATTTTTCGTAAAATGAGAAAATTTATAAAATATCTAGATGTTCAGAATATTGCGATTGTAAAAGCCGTTTGATGAAAAATAAGGCCCATTATTTTATTTGAAATACTGGCTTTAAAATTATTGTTTGGGTCATAAAACGTTTGAAATGAAACCCATGAATACGATATAAAACATCTGAAAAATACCTTAAAATACATAAATGATACGGAATACACGTAACACATAACAATTAGGGTTTAACAGATAATCACACATAAATGACATATTAATACACATATTTTATTATAAATATGATATAATAAAACGTAAATTTCCCGGTCGTTACAAAAGTTCAACATTACTGTACCCTAATAAATAATTAGGAGATTGAACTTTTAATTCTATTGTGGCAGGAATCTTGGAACAGTGACAATCGCGTATCTGTTTTTAAGATTTTGCGCTTGATGGATGATTAAATTAATGATGTTAAACGTAGAAATTATTTTCTTACCAAATAGAGGAAACCTAAATTGAATGGGCTAATTAGGTTAAATATGTGTTGTGTTTTAGTTTCTTTCTACTTGAAACCTGAGATAAATGTATTTTATTGAGCATGAAATGTGTTTACCATTGAAAACCAAGTAGGATGGTCGAAAGTTTGATTTATGTGATCCTAATAGGATGCTGACGAGATTTTATGTTTGGCGTGGCTACTTTGTCACTTCAATTAACTTGAGTTTGAGAAGATTGTTGTGATCCCAGGGTGTAGATTTACTACAAAATAAGATATTAGAAGCATGCAAGAGGATGATCATGATTCATGACTCTTCTACAAGTGAGGCCTTATTCTTATTTAGGATCCTATAGAGTTCTTTAGTCTACTTTAATAACGCAGATGTGGATTAGTTCCCACCTGTAGGTCGTTATTGTTTAAGAATATATATCACATATCATAGTAGTTTTGAAAAGTAAAAACAATTGAGCACCTTATGCCATAGTTGTATATATTATTCTGATTTTACGCATGTGATAGTGGTTAGACATTTTCTAATTCTTTTAATCTTCTGGATGCAGATGATAAACTTGTTGTTGTGGTCATGCATGGTGCTTCACTTTCATTATCTGATCGGGCTCGTGTTCGTGTTCATTTGGGAGAAATACTGGGTATACCTCCAAAGGAACAAATATTTGATATCCTAGGTGATCATTCTTGATTTAATTTTATGCATTTAAAAGCTGTGAAGGGAAAATTTTGAACTGTGATAACAATCTTAAGTTAATTCAATCACTAGTTACAGAGGATTGAGCCTCAACAACTGATTTGACAATTATTGACCTTTTACGTTATTTCCTCGAGCATGCTGATAAGAATTTTCACAGAGGCTGAGTAGTTCAATTTTCACCAATAAACCTAAAATCATTTTCAAATGGACCGGGTGAGTATATTGTATACCAAGTGAGAATATTTGTCACTCCTTTCCCTCTTTTGTTCTGTTTATGATCATTAGTTTTAGATACTGGTTTTCCTTACTATCAGATTTCTAAATTTTCTCCTCAATCATTGAGTTATTTTATTTAAGTCTTTTCTTGCATTCAATTTCACACGATTTGAGCTATAAGGATATCTCACAATTCTGCAATTAAAGTGGTAAATGCTCTATATATTAATCAGTTATGTTATGTTGCTTCACAAATAAATATTATGTTGAGAAGAATTTTGGTCATCAACACCACTTGTTAAGTTATTATAATTTGATGCATGCCAAATGGAAGTGACTGTGGCATATTTAACGTAAACATACCAACAAATGGTTCTGAAATTGGCGGTGCTTTTGGTGGTGAAAAGGCTACAGGGGGGACGTGAAGCTGGAAGTGATTCACGGAAATAGTACATGAGGAGGGCAACTTGGTAATTACTTTGGCTCCTTTGATTTAGTATTAAACATCTTTAATTTCTGCTGACTTGTTAAATTATGTCTTGTATTTCAGGCGGTAGGATCAATTATGGGCATGAGTTGCCATTGGCTCAAGGGATTAACTTTGGTTAGTATAATTTTATTTCTTGAGGTATGTTTTATCTTTGTAGAGCACGTAGTTGCATAATCTTATGTCAAATTTCTGTTTGACTGCACCTACATAATTGTTTCAGGTCCAAATGGTGAAGAGTTTGTTAGTGTTATGTACTGTGTGTGGGTTGTGACCATACTTTTTATTGCTTTCTGTGGTTAGGAACCTTTGGTGCTGTAACAAAAAAATACTTCTATGTTCATATCAGCGAGCTATCATTTTGGTTATTAAAAAGTTAAGCACGTAGTTATGCAGGATTATGTTCGCAAGATTATGTGAAAGCTAAGGAATGCTCGGTTGAAGTTCTTCAATTTGTATTGTCTAGGGAAGAAAATTTTATGGATAAGGAGTCTGAAGTTGTTTGCCGAAAAAGGTTGACAAAGGCCATAAATTTGTATTACGAGGACTTGTATATATCTAGGGATTTATAGGAAAGGTCCATAGAAAAGGAAAAGTTGTTCCAAGTGGCCATAAATATTTTATGTACATGCATATTCAGTTTAATGTCGTTTACACTAATTAATATCTTTGTAATATTTCATGAGTTTTATATTTGTTAATTTAATTTAAGTTAGTTTAATTATTTTTTAAATATTTTTATTTATATTTTGATTAAATTATTCATCATTTTTATTATTATATTTTTGGAAATTTAAGGAAAAACAAGTAAAAACAAACTATTTAATATTAATTTTGAAAACTGTTTAGGTGGGGCCCACATATATGGGGCCTATTTTTAAAAAAATCAGAATAACTACTCCAACGTAGTTTTATATGTTGCTGTAGTATGCTATTACAACATCTATATGGATCTATTATAACTTCCGGAGTTATGTTACCTTAGACATGTTTTGATATTGCTATAGATACCTATAGTTACTGCTCAGGACTTAACATAACAAATGTGTTGCTATAGCTTTTTTTTGGCCAATAGCAACACCAAATAGGCTCTATAGAGACACAGTTTTGATGTTACAAGAAGCAATCTATGGTGTAGTGAGAATACTTGCATAATCATAACTAAGCAGTTTGATATGTAAAATATTGAACTATTCTGTAATTAAAGTAGTGTAGAAAAACCTGTCTTTGGTTTTTTTTAGCAGTTAAGCACACTCGCACTAACACAATCTCTCATTCTGAATTCCCATGACATCACCATCTTTTATTTCTCTAATTCTTTGATCTACCACTCATGCGGTTGGTACAAGTCTAATATGCAATATCATGCACGTATCACATAGTTCAAATAATACATGACTGAGTTCGTCAAAAGGTAGGTCTCAGTATTTTTAAAATCGAAATCGGGTCAAAATCCAACTTTTCGGTCAATACGCGACTCAGAAACATTTACAAAATGAGAAACCTTTTGATACAAAAAAATTTATGTCTCGAAAGTATTTTTAATGGAAGCAGAATATTTTTCGGAGTCTAGACGCATTCGTTTCGTATTAAACGGATGAACGGTCTCTTTATTATGAATAAAATAAGAATAATTCAATTAATAATAATATCAATTGATTATTCAATACCTTTATATATTTTTAAAAGTTCAAAATAATTTTCAAATATTATTTGACTTAATTATAATTTTTTTAATTTTATTTAACTATTTATTAATAAATTTAATCGATTAAATAAATAATCAATCAATTAAATGAATAAATAACTAACAAAAATAAATTATAAATAATTAAATCAAATTTAGATTTTTATAAATAATAAAGAAAATAATTTTTTGAAATTAAAATAATTCAGCTAATTATTTAGAATAATTAAATAAATCATTTACGGTATTAAAAATATATTTTTTGAATTAAAAATTGGTTTTTGAATTTATTTTTTAAAAGAAATCACACAAACAAAACACTGAAATTGGGTCTGGGGCCTTTTGAATTAAACATAGATCGAACACGCGGGTCGCCAAAAACGCAACCGGGTCCAGTTTGTACAGCGGCCGGTTTCTGGAACGACCCCAGATTCTGGCGGTTCAACCGGATATCCGACAAGCTCCGTTCTTGGCTAAACTCCAATGGTGTGTCCTAATTCTTCTTCCCAACATCACAAACACTTTCCCAGAAATTCGATACAGCTAGCAACAACAATTACCCACACCCAGAACTCAAAATCTAGTCACAAAAGCCATTAACGCCGGCGACCGCGACCTCAACTCCGACCAACCGATGAACTCAACCAATTCTTTATCAAAATTAACGAATTTTATACCAAAATGAAGCTGGAGAAACATATAATTGATTCATAGGATCAAAACGAACAAACACAACTTGTATAATCCTGAAAATTGAAAACTAAAAAGAACAAAATATGGAACTCGACTTAATTATCTAGAAATAGAACAAACGTGAAATTAACATAAATCGACTCTAAAATATATGGTGAAGCTTACGAAATCATCAAAACAAACGGAAAACCATTACACAAACATATCCCAATTCAAACACCGACAACCAAAAAATCGAATTAACGAACATCGCACCTTATAAAAAGATGTTGATATTAACAAGAAGAGCTCGTTGAGAGCTTCAATTTGGTTTTTGGATCCTCAAAAACGGCTAATCCAATCTTCAGAAATCTTGAGTTGCAGATCATGAACGAATTATCCACCCCAATTTTTTATCTGATTATTTTCGTAACTATCTAAAATTATTATGATTTTTACAAATATAAAAATTCAGATTTTTCTATCTATACTTGCACATATTAATACACCTAAAATTTAATTAAGGGTGTTTTTATCCCTTAATTAAAATAATTAGGCCAAAAAATAATAATTATGGGAATAATTTTAAAAATTATATTTTCAAATAAATATGATATTTATGCCGAAGTTCCCCAAAAATTATAAATGTTTTAAAAATGCAAAAATATTGGATCTTCGAGATACCCAAAATTTTGTAAAAATGAAAACAAGAAGTTTGTGGGCTTTGACGTCTTGGTAGGGGCCCGTTCCGATAAATATTTCAAAACCGAGATACTTTTTAAATTAATAATAAACCCTGAAAATAAATATAAAATATGCAAATACACGCAAAACGAGATTAAACACGTACCAATATCTGAAAAATACTCTGATCCTTACAGTATCACACACAAATCTATCGCGTGATATATCATGGCCAGCATCATTTTAAATACTAATAAACACGTAATAATTCATGTAACACGTAAACAAATAATCGTTAAATATTATTTTGAATATTTTCACAACTCGCATGTTATTAGGGTGAAACTGGATAAAATTCCAAAATGATTTTGACGTTGAATAAATATCCACTCGATCCCCAAAATTATAAAATAAACTCAATTTACCGATAATGATAAATCGACCGGCTTTTAATAAAATTTTGAAAATAAAACATTTACATAAATATTTTCAGAAGACCAACAAAGATCAACACCAATTAACAATTAGTATGTTGAGTCATTTAATGACAAGACTCATCAAACATGAATAAAATATCCATAATTTTATTCCCTCCAAATTGAAACAATTACATAAAAATCAATTAATAATATTAACAATTTCTGAAAATACGAGATCTCACAATCTACCCCCTTATAAGGATTCTGTCCTCGGAATCAGCAGAAGAGAACACTAGGGATCTTCTTGCCAACTTTCTATTTCGTGATAACGTCACTTTTCCGAAATATCAATTAAAATCTTGGATTTCTTGTATGACACAACTATCACAAGAGATTCACTCCGCATATTTTTTCCTTCCACATACCATTTGACCAATTTTTCAATAAAATAATCTTCATTGTTAAAGAGAGAAAAAGATAGAGGGGGGTATATATATATATACTGACTCGATTATACGCCACTGATATTTTAATCGCATTGTAATTCATAGCTGCTCGTGGTAACCCCATCACAAAGTGTTAGTCCCTAACAATGCAACAAGAATTACAGAAGGGGGTTGAATGGAATTCTTGAACCTTTTTCACAAATTATAAAATGTTCTATCTTAATAATATATAAGTGTTTGATTTGCAAAGTGCGGAATAAGAAGTTAGTAAAATCAAAACACAAGTAATTAAAAACACAAGTCTTTAAAAACTTTCTGCTGGATTTGAATGTATCCACCAGAGATATATATTATATCAAGAGAACTCTGTGTAGCAAGATTAGCTCACAGTTGCTTACAAATATGAACAACTAAGTTTACAGAGAAATGCTAAGGATGCAGCTTACAATTGTTTCTCTAAGATTATATTCTTGCTTGATATATTCTCCTATTTGCTACTTCTTGGTTTATATATCACCAAGATTACAAAGTAATAAGACAAGATAATAAAACAAAACCTATCAAGTCTAATACTATGCTACTTCATTACTTTATTTCAGCATCTTTGAATATCTTCAAAATAGCATGGAAATGGCAATGCTTCTTTGTTCTCTAAAATCCAGTTGAATAGGCTTCCACATTCCTTTTGCATACACTTGACGCATGTGACTGTGTTGTCACTGTCAACAGATGTTTGAATTGATTATCCGTCGGGTACATGATCATCCATCGGGTTGCCTTGTTGATGATCCGTCGAGTGGCATTGTTGTTTATCCGTCGGGTAGCTATCTGGAACTTGACTTCATTTTATTTATGCAGAATTACAAGACATCATCTATGTATAATTAATCAACCTATTCTGCATATCTAATTAAAGTGAACATGACTTGAGTGCTACTATATAATCTAAACAAGGTGTATGCAGAAATGTGCTATAGACTCATTATTACACAAGCTACTCACTCGATGGATAATAAATCATCATCCGTCGGGACTATACTGAGTCATCCGTCGGGACTATATTCCTTATCCGTCGAGTGCTACATTTTTCACTAAGTAAAATCTACTAAGGTGTTTTGTTAATGAAATCATCAAGTTCACAACATATCCACAACACAAAGTCTTATTTTTACTTGACTAGGATAATCCTTGGTTGGCATACCTTCAAATAATTTAGAGATTATAAAAAATTTGAATTCTGAAGAGAAAAGAATTTCATATCACAACAAGTGTTCCACAATTATGATGATCAAATTATAATTTTTTTTAGAAAACTTTGTTTAAATGAAAGAATAACTGAGAGATCAATATGATCAAAACAACTTCTTTGGCGTTTTTTAGTTAAGACACATACAAGTGAAAGTAATTAGCTTTTTTTGTAATGCACAACACAAACACACCAGTGATGGCATCCCATCTAACTTTTATCACACAAACAGAGAGTCCCGACGTCCCCTGTAAATATGGTAGTTCATCTAAGTCAGAGTAGAAAATAAGAGGAATTCAAAAGTAGATGAATAGCAAATAATTTTTTTAAAGAATCTTTGATGCACACATTGGTACCACACTGAACAGATTCCAAATGTGCTATTTCTGAAAAAATGAATAGCCAGAAAATAAAAATATTGGCACAGAACAAGCAAGTGATGCCACATCACCAATAAACCATCCACCATAAAAGAAAGTGGAAGTTTAAATATCACAATTGACAGAGATATCAAAACCTGAAAATAGGCTTCATGACAGCCTATGACACATTTAACATATAAACAAGACTAAAAATAATAGCCAAAATAACATATATTTTTTCGAAAGAAGAAAATATATCTTTTAACAGATAACACTTTTTTAGAAATATCACAATACTTTATAGAAAGAGAAGGTATTTCCAAGATCTTTATACTTATCTTCTTTCTGAATTCTTATGATGACTCGTCATCCGCTTCCAAACTCCTTTTCTTTTAAACTCTTATAATGACTTATTATCGACATTTTACGTCATCATCGACTTGCGATAGCCTCAGAAGATTCCACAATAGACGTTTGCAGCTGCCATTAATTCTATCCATCCAAGCACAACCATCTAAAATGAGTACGCTTATCTTATCTTATTCGTTGGTACTATATCCAGTAGTCCAACACGAACTTGATATGAGATTTGGCGTCCTTGCATAACTATACACACTTATACACACTCTTGTTCCTTGTTTACTATAACCTCAACTCTGATACCAACCTGTAACGCTCCCAAATTCGGGGTCAGAAAATTTGGTCGTCACAATGAAACCTCAATATAAAATAACATGTTTAATAGCAAACAGTTCTCAATAATTGAAATATAACATCTACGACGCTAAACTAAACCAAGATCTTTTTAGGTTACATTTCTAGAAACAAGAATTCCAAATTCCATATAAATTTTTCTCTTTCTTTTAAAACTCTTTTCAATTATTCACAATCTCAAAACTCAATTCGAAAAGAAGTATACTAGTCCAACTACACGATAACACAACTATAACATATATATATAAATAGCTTTACATAATAGAACTTACATTAATTCCGCAAACCCTGGACCAACCATCTTTATAATAGCCGCCTTCTTTGCTTTCTCGAATCACGCGGCTAAACATCGTCACTTATTCCTCATTGGAAGGAATGCCAAATTAAAATAGGCAAGTATGAGCAAAAGAAATGCTCAACAAGTTTATTATAATATAATACTGGTCTTTTGATATAAAACTGATATCTGTAATGGAGCAGAACATTTATAACAATAATTGTTAGAATAGAAAATTTTGTTACGAAAACCTATAATTGTTTCCTTAATTGTATTTAAAATTGTTTTAATATATTTGAGCGAAAATGCATCAGCAATAGTTTGAATCTCATTAAAGATTAGAATTTGTAAAATAATATTTATGTGAGTATTGTAAACATCAATATGAAACAGTGATTATGGACTGAATCATAAACTTTATTCAAAACCACACTCTTGATATTAATACTAATTTTAATGTAAATATCAACTTAGATATCAATACAAATCTTAGATGCTTACAACATCCCATACTGAAGTTAACATCAGTCATAGATATTAATACCAGTTTTTGATAATAACAACAAATTAAATATCAATATCAATGTTTGATGTAAACCATGCAATGATAATTTATGATAAATCATCTATTTTATGATAATCAACCAAAGATTCTGAACGATAATAAAATCTATCATAAGCTTAACGAGTAAACGACCGTTTTAAATTGGAATCCTTAAGTGACGGACGTACTATCACAGCTGATCAGTTCGTGTGATAACACTGGATCATGATTCGTAGAAACACGTATAAAAAGCAGGAGTACTCAAATAAAAAGGTAATATATCTGCCTATGGCAAAAGTTGTATCAAAATTATATATAATACATAACATTTCACTAGACCGCTGTCACAGCCTCTTACGCTTTCATCGAGTCATTAAAATATTTTTTTAAGGAGCCGCATCAATCGACATCCTTATTCAAATAAGTCCCCATGTCACATGGTCCGGAGTAATCACGTCAACTGATAGCGAGATAACTTGAATGATTAGTTATTCGCTAAATAGGTAATCAAAATCCACTGTATATAGTATATCTGGATATAATAGTTATTCACAATCTATCTGAAATTGAATTATCTTCTAGCTATTCAACTTCTAGAATAACATGATTTCAATAATCTAGTGATTATATGCATACAATGTCCCACAAAATCTTTATAAAATAATCTAGATTTTCGAGTATATAAACATTTATCTATTCTCAATTTATTATAGAAATAGGGAATTTGCATAATCAGAATTAATCATTTTGTAAGATCGGAATTTTTCCTGAGCTGTCTCTTAATGTCAAGCATTGTAGCTTCTGGAAGTTTAGAGTCCATCTTGTCAGAAATGGCCTTTTTCATCTCATCAATATCACCTTTGATAGTGTTGACATCTAGAGCATGTTGAAAACCTTGGATTTGTTGTAGTTGCAGAGAAGCAAGATGTGCTTGAAGGAGCTTTTTGGTGTTGGCATTTGTGGTGGTTTGAAGAGCAGAATTTGTCTGATTTATGAGTTAAATCAGGGTTGTCTTGAAGTAGTGTTCATCACAGTGCTTTGAAAATGCCCAAGATGGCATGCCTGATCTTGAACTAGAGCCTACTTCTCCCCCTATATCCAATGGCTCTTCTTCACTATCTCCACCTTCACCTCCAAAGAATTCTTCTGAACCACCAGTCTCATAATCAACATCACCAGCTGTAGAGGGCAAAGCTGTGATGACATCCTTAGCTCTTAGCATTGACTGTGTGGTGTGCACCAAGTTGAGCATCCTTTCTGTATTGTCATTGCCCTGTTTAGCTAGAAGTTGATATGCTTGAATAGAGTGAGTAAATGTCTCCCATCAAGGGAGGTAGAATCTATAACAGCTTGAGGTTGCTGAGATAGTCCCTCCCTTTCTGCATCTTGGACATTCATTAACTCACTTGCAATAACATCCACCCTTATATCTCCTGTACCTGCATTTCTCTCATTATCTCTCTTTTGTTGCATCAAGGTCTCACCTTGGCTCCCCACCCTCACTTTCACCATCTAAGGTTGGACTCCTCACACTCTCTTTTGCCAATCCTGAAGAACTGGATTGCATATTTTCAATATTTTTCTCTCCTTTTTCCTGGGAGCAACCCAGACTCTCACTCAATTCACTCCCTTCCCTCAATCCTAGGAGTGATTGTACTACCACTAAGTCTTCTGCACTTGAGATGAATGATGAAATTTGAAGCTGTGCAGGGACACTCGACGTATGAGGAATATCCGTCGACTTAGTAGTTTGACTATCCGACGGATAACTACTGTTAGGCTTATCCGTCTGGATACAATCACTACTCGACGGATGAACAATATCCATCGAGAAGGTAGGAATAAATGAGTTTGGAGTGGAGACTATTGTGGACTCTATGCAGATTGATGAAAATTTTGGCACAGATGTCTCAATAGTTCCTGAAAGAATTGGCAAATGAGCCAACAAATCATCCAAAAGATGATGCTCACTTGCACTAGATTTTGGCTTCCCCAACAGAGTTAAAGAAGGGGAATCAGGAATTAATGTGTTGATCATATCCACATCCAGAGAGTTTGTGGGAGAATTTGGTGTTTGAGGTGCTTCTATGACTAAAGATTTTGGTTGTGACTCCACATTTATTGGAGCCACATCAAACTGACTTTGAGAAGGTGCAGTGACTGTGTCTTTAGCACCAGTTGCACAGTGTGTAAACCCTGTGCATCCCCAAGGGTTTTTGGTTTCTTCTTTCTAGTATAGGTTTGGGGTGAGCTTGTGTCCCTTACCCTTTTGGCCTGTGCTCTTGGATGAGAGCTTTATTCAATAGTCACATCCTTTTGGGAGGATGTAACTAGCAATGAGCTTATTTCCTTATTAAGCACTGCAGTCTGTTGGGAAACTGCAGTGTGGCTAGGCTGGGAAGCACTCACTTCTCCAACCTTATTCTTAGGGTTTCTTTTATGTTCACCCTGTCCCTCACCTACCTTACCCACCTTCACACTCCCCTCTTTAGATTTGGTGAATTTTGCAACTGGCATCTTTTGAGAGATGCCATAGGGGGCTTTCTTTGACTTGGATTTAGAAATTTTGGATTTGGTAGCTTGGGTAGGCAACTGTTGGGACATTGACACAGTTGTCATAGCTACACTAGAATGCAAAGAAATTTATGAGGTTGGAAGAGTAGAGACAGATGAAATTACCTGACTTACCTGAGGTGCTTCCATTACAGGGAAATAGAAGAGTGGCACCTCTTTGTGATGGTTTTCCCTGTTCAAATCTGCAATAATTCTTCTCTCTTGAACCCAACAATCTAATTTGTTGGTTGGGTTCTCAAGCACAATATCCTCAGAGAGGTGGTTAGCAATCATCATTAAAAATCTAGCATAATAAACATTTTTACCTCTTTTATTTAACTCCCCTACCTTAAACCCCAACTCAAACAAAACAAGATCACTAAAGTTGAAGAACTTATCAGTAACTAGCATGTAAAGCATGTTAAGCATAGAGATATTGACAGATTCAAAATTACTGATTTTACCAGAGAATACCTTAGTAACTATATCACATTGATAACTCCATTCCTTTCTAAGACCCAACCTCCTAATTTCACTTAACTTAGAAGTAGAGAGTGCATAGCCCATGGAGTTAAGCATATTAACAATGTCAGTGTCTGTGTGTGGTGAAGTTACAGTATTATCAGGAATTTTGAAACATGCTTTAACAACATCACTATTAATACAGAATTCCTTACCTTTAATAGTGAGTGCGATGGTCTTATCAGTTGAGTTGTACACAGCAGTTGGCCACATTTCTTCAATAACCTCACAGAAGATGGTGGGTGATTCTAGCATGGCATAGTTGAGTTTCAGTTCTTTACAAAATCCATCATTTTGTGGTAGTCACCAGACTGTTGAATCCCCTAGTTTACTAGAGCCGTGAAGTTGTTCTTCTCATAGATAAATCCAGTTTGTGACATGATCTTGACGACTGGTGCCATTGTTAGAGAGTGGAAATTGCAGAGATAGAGATAATAATTGCTTTTAAGAAAGAGAGAATTTAGAGCAGATGATTTGAGAATGATAAAAGAAAAGCAATGAAAATGAATTATGCTTTTATACTATCTCAAAAATAACTGTCAAAAATAATAAAGTAAAATAAAGTAACCAATAGGAATTGCCCAAAATAGTCGTTTAAAAATAAACTGTAAAAATTCCTTCAATTATCCATCGTGTTATACTTGCAAACTGTAAGTTTACTCGATAGATAATGTATAGGGAATCAACGACTAAAAATAAGACAATTAGAAGGATGAGGATAAATCAGTTATCCGTCGAGTCATAAAATATTCTAGAAAAATAATTGATTTTATTAACAAAATGTATACCGACGGATGATCAAAATCGATGGATAATAATCATCCGTCGAGATGTAAATTTTGACTTAGCCAAAATTTCATCCAAGACTGAAAAACCAATTAAATTTCTGGCTGCATTACAACTTGCAAATTATTTGAAAAGATTTAAGAATAATTTAGCATACCTAACTCACTTACCAACCTTGAAAAGGTGGATTCATCCAGTGGCTTGGTAAATATATCTGCAAGCTGCTTTTCACTTGGAACAAAATGTAGTTCCACAGTTCCATTTATTACATGTTCCCTTATGAAGTGGTACTTGATGTCTATGTGCTTTGTCCTTGAATGCTGTATTGGATTTTTAGTGATGGAAATTGCACTTGTGTTATCACAGAAAATGGGAATCCTTTCAACTTGCAAACCATAGTCTAGCAATTAGTTTTTCATCCACAAAATCTGTGCACAGCAACTGCCAGCAGCAATATATTCAGCTTCAGCTGTAGAAGTAGAAACTGAATTTTGCTTTTTACTGAACCAGGACACAAGCTTGTTTCCTAGAAATTGACAGGTTCCTGTTGTACTTTTCTATCAATTCTACAGCCTGCATAATCTGCATCTGAATATCCAGTTAGATCAAAACCAGAATCTCTAGGATACCAAATGCCAAGTTTTGGTGTTCCCTTGAGATATCTGAAAATTCTCTTAATAGCTACTAAGTGAGATTCTCTAGAATCAGCCTGAAATCTAGCACACAAATATGTAGCAAATATTATATCTGGCCTACTAACTGTTAAGTACATAAGTGAGCCAACCATGCCCCTATAACTTGAAATATCCACAGAATTTTCAGTAGTGTTTAATTCAAGCTTAGTTGCAGTGGCCATGGGAGTTTTTGCAGATGTGCAATCCATTAGATCAAACTTCTTCAAAAGATCATAAATTTATTTAGTTTGACTAATAAATATTCCATCACTAACTTGCTTAACTTGCAAACCAAGAAAGTAAGTTAGTTCTCCCATCATACTCATTTCATACTTACTTTGCATCCATTTGGCAAACTTTTTGAAAAGTTTTTCATCTCTAGTGAAGTGATTCTCTAAAAGAAACTTTGACAAAGTGTCATACCAGGCTCTAGGAGCTTGTTTCAGTCCATAAAGTGCTTTCAAAAGATAGTAAACATATTCTGGAAAATTTGGATCTTCAAAACCAGGAGGCTGACTGACATAGACTTCCTCCTCCAAATCTCCATTCAGAAAGGCACTTTTGACATCCATTTGATAGACTTTGAAATTGGCATGGGCTGCATAGGCTAAGAAGATTCTGATGGCTTCAAGTCTTGCAACAGGAGCAAATGTTTCATCAAAGTCTATTCCTTTTTGTTGACAATAGCCCTTAGCAACCAATCTAGCTTTGTTCCTGACTACTATGTCATTTTTATCTATCTTGTTTCTGAATACCCATTTGGTGTCTATTGGATTCTTTCCTTTAGGCTTGGGCACTAGCTTCCATACCTTATTCCTCTCAAATTGGTTTAGCTCCTCATGCATAGCTAAAATCCAATCAGGATCCAACAAAGCTTCTTCTACCTTCTTTGGTTCTTCCTTAGAAAGAAAGCTGCTGTATAGACATTCTTCTTGAGTTGCTCTCCTTATTTGAACTCTAGAAGATACCTCACCAATGATGAGCTCAAAGGGGTGATCCTTTGTCCATTTCCTTTGTTGAGGTAGATTAGCTCTAGATGAAGAGGCCTCATTGTTGTCTTGATGTGTGATTTAGTTTTGATTGTTAGAAACTCCCCCTGAGTTAATGGATCTTTGATTTGAGAAAGGGGAACTTTCTGTAAGTGATCTATTCTGACTTCCAGCTTCTTTTAATGACCCGACGGATGGTGAATTTTGAGTACCGACGGATGAAGCTGGTTGTCTCCCGACGGATGAAGCATTTTGCAACTCGACAGATGCTGAATTTTGTGCTTCATTGGTAGTGGATTTTTATGTATTATCCTTTGATACTGTTTCTTGATCACTTTCATCATCACTGTCATCACTAACCATCTCCACATTGTCAAATTTGAGGCTCTCATGGTAATCTCCATCTTGCAGTCCTTCAATCTTTTTATCATCAAACACAACATGTATTGATTCCACAACAATGTTGGTTCTTAGATTGTAGACTCTATATGCTTTACCAACAGCATATCCAACAAAAATTCCTTCATCTGCTTTAGCATCAAACTTCCCATTCTGATCAGTTTGATTTCTCAAGATATAACATTTGCAGCCAAAAAAATGAAGAAAATTTAGAGTTGGCTTCTTGTTTTTGAAAAATTGATAGGGTGTCATGCATTTTGCTTGATTAACCAGAGAAATATTCTGAGTGTAGCATGCAGTATTTACAGCTTCAGCCCAGAAATATGTTGGTAATTTAGATTCTTCAAGCATTGTCCTTGCAGCTTCAATAAGTGATATGTTCTTCCTTTCTACTACTCCATTTTGTTGTGGAGTTCTTGCTGCTGAAAACTCATGCAAAATCCCATTTTCTTCACAAAATGCTCTCATGACAGAATTCTTGAACTCAGTTCCATTGTCACTCCTGATTCTTCTAACTTTGAAATCAGGATGATTATTGACTTGCCTTATATGATTGATGATGATTTCACTAGCCTCATCTTTAGACTTTAGGAAATATGTCCAAGAGAACTTTGAGAAATCATATATAATTACTAGGCAAAATCTTTTCCTTGAGATGGACAACACATTGACTACTCAAAACAAATCCATGTGTAGCAGTTGCAAAGGTTCTTTAATTGTTGAATCAAGCTTCTTTCTGAATGATGCTTTGATCTGCTTTCTGTTAGGGCGAAAACACGCGCTAATAACACATACAAGTATACGCGTTCGCAAGTAATATAAAATACTTTCTAGTTCGTTCCCACAGAGACTCAGACTAATTATGTTCAATTAAATTCACTCACTAATGTATGATTACTTCTCAATGTTAATACAATAACACTTAGATTTGATTAACTAATTATTAACTACAATTAACTACTAGAATTAAGTACTTAATTAACACTTGAATTAACAATATTAAAACACTCATGAGATCACAACTTCATTACTACTTCCTTCAATAGCTATTGTTATTACCCTTAGCATGCAACAGTGATGATATTAATCGAATAACACGAAACTGATAAAATCCAACTTTCATTGTACTAATACCATTCTACCAAGCATCCACAATTAAGATAGAAGTTGAATAGGCATCAATTATGTTGAGTCTCTATATGTCTACAGAAATTGACAACATAACGATTTAAGCACAAGTTATTCCTTTTGATTACACAAGGCGAATTAAATGGTTAGAGTTACCCACTAATCATGCATACTCGTACATGAACCTATGCTAGCATGGCAAGTTCTAAATCTCAAGATCCACTGTCGCTTCACAAGAGATTAACACCCTATCTTATATGTTCGCCACACACATAAGATGAATACGCACAACCAATAATAGATATCATACAATCATCACACACTAAGGTATTAAACAACTAACTAAAGAATTCCATAGTAAATCCGTTACGACCCCATGATCACGATTAGCCCATGATAGCACACATCGTCATCATGGGTTCATATGAAAACATGATAATAACACACGAGAATAATAACTAAAACTACTTATATTAAACCAGAGTACGTCACAAGAGTAAATAGGTTCAAAGTAAAGAAAACTAGCATCCAACGTTATAACAAAATAAAGAATCACAAGAAAATATGCTTCCTCTTCGTTGCGGTGTGCTAAAACGGTCTTCTTCCTTATCTCCTTGCTCTTCGATTAATACTACGATCCAACCTTTGTGAAACGTCTCTGAAATCTACTTATATATAAGTCCCATAAAGCCCAGCTAACTCAGAAGTTGGAAGTCAAACAGAAATAGGAGTCTAAAATAAATATTCTGAAAATCCGACCCTGCGCGGCCGCTCAGCATTCCTGAGCGGGCGCTCAGCTTCCTGAGCGGTCGCTCAGACCTCTACTGAAAACTGCTCTATTTTTCTTCCGTTTCTTCGCTGCAATCTGCTCCTATCTTCCCACTTGCAATGCTAAACACATGCCAAGGCTTATTATTGATGAAATCTCTCCCGAAATGCAATTAATACCCTGAAATGCACAAACACTAGAAAAATGCATCAAATACACAAAATACTTGATTTTAAGACATCAATTTAAGCCATTATAAGACGTTCTAAGTGGTATAAAATGCCACTTATCACACCCCCAAACTTAAATCGATGTTTGTCCTTAAGCGTCACAGACTCAAAAATAAAACAAAAACATGCATAAATGCAATCTATATGAAATGCAGCGATCCCCCTTACTACGACTAAACCAACCAACTTACGACATCTCAACAAATGCAATTAGGCGAATAAAGATCAATCAAATCATGCAAACTAACATACAGCCAGAAATGTGGTGTGTGCAGATGCTTAACAGATATGCTTTGAAACTAGATCAATTATCATAACTCGACTATCCTCAAGGCAATCGCATGATTATATGAAGAATAAAAATTCTAGGCACAAAATGACTTATAACACTTCAAGATTTATGCTTTTTATTTATAACAACAAATGCTTATTTGACCGTGCAATGAGTGAGTTCCACAAAAGACTTATACAATGGCATCCATGTAGCGAGCGTTAGGTTAGCGGATCCCAGACTATAAAAGCCTTAGGTCACTAGGCACAAAGTCCCCTAAGAACTTAATAACTCGAATACCAAAGAGCCCACTCGCGATCAATTATGCATTAACTCTCTTTTTTTCTCTTTTTTTTTCTTCTATTTTTTTTCTTTTCTTTTTTTTCAAAATTTCTGAGCAAGTGCGTTTCGCTCCCTCTTGCTCAACCCTAGACTACTCGCATAAAAATACGAGCCGGCTACTAGCCATTTGACGCCTAGCCACAATTAACAATGAATTCCATTTTTCACTCCATTTTTTTCTTTTCATGCCTTTTATCACTAAGAACCTATTATAAAATTCTAAGCATAATCAATAGATTAACCTCGAAAACCATCAAACCATAACAATAATCTAGTCCTTAAGCATTCTCTAAGACTTAGTGAAATTACAAGTATTTCTAGCATGCATATCAACCTACACAACTTAACATCACTTTAACGCTATCACTACACTCACATCAACATCACAAATTAATTGGTAAATCAACGCAAAAGAGATCATGGTATATGCATGAGCTACATGACATGATAAATAAAGCTATAAATAATAAAAAAAATTATATGGCAAAAAATAAGCAATTATATGAACTAAACTATCATGAATATGCAACTATATGACACACACACAAAATATTCCTTAACTACCACCCCCAAACTTAAAATCTTCACTGTCATCAGTGAAGGTAGTAGAAAGGAACACAGGGTATACCTACTCGGAGAGATCATCATCATCATCACCCTCAGAGGGTGGTGTATCAGGAGGCGGATATGCAGAGTCCTCACCAAAAACTGGCCACTGGATGTCAGCTCCAAGGCCTCGAAAAGCAGTCCCAAGTGCAAGGGTGAGCTCCTGAGCAAACCTGCCCTGTGTCTCGTACATAGCGTCCATCCTCCTAGACAGCCTCCTATACTGGGCATCAGCCATCCCAGCACCCTCCTGAGCTCTAGAAGAACTAGGCTCATCTCTCCTTGGCCTCACCATGGTAGCTCCTCGTGCTAGACGCCCTCCTGGAAGATGATAACCCAGCCCATGCTCCTCGGGCTCACCACCGGTCCACTCCTGCATCGCATGCAGAGTCCCGGAGTCAATAGGAGCGGCCGGCAACTGCAACTGCTCATGAGACGGCCACTCAACTCCCACTGCTCGGCAAAGCTTTATAACCGTGGATGCATAAGGGATGTTTATGTGCTTAGCCCCCTAAAAAACTTCAGAATACCTTGGTAGATGAACTCACCAAGGTCCACATAGTACTCCTCATTCAAAATTCCCCATAACAACTGTGCTCTCTCAACTGTGACCTCATATGCATGTGAAGTAGGCAGAATATTAGCGCAAATAAAAGCATTCCATACACGGGCATACTTGTTCATCGCGATCGCCGGAAAATGGCGATACTCGTTAGTCCCAGTCTTGAAGGTCCAAACTGTGCCCGACCTACAGAGAGTAGCACAAATCAAGTCCAAGTCAAAATCCTCAGTAGTCTTCTCATTCCAGTTCTCCTCCGTGGGCTTCCTCTGTCGCTGCCCAATCACACGGAGAATCGCTGCAGGGTGATAATCCACCGTTAGCCCCCGGACCACAGAATACCCATTCTTCTCAGCTTTTGCGTTCGCATATAACTCGCGAACCACGCTCATCGGAACTGCTTCAGAAGACTCACAAAAAGCAATCCAACCCTTCTCAGCAATCATAGGCAACAACTCACCATCCCTCCCTGATGGTAAGAACCCCCTCTCCTTCAAAATCGGCTTACCCAGAAGCCTAGTATACTCCTCCTCAGCATCCCTATTAAACAACCGAGGCCTCGCAGCAGAATCAGCAATAGGGACAGTGCTGCTGCTATCAATAGTCCTGAATCTCTTGGGTGCCATCAAAACTGAGAAAAAGTGTTTAAGATTTGTGTGTTTGGGTTTGGGAGAGAGTTTAAGGTTTAAAAGTGTATGGGGGAGTATATGGAATAGGTGTATGTATATATAGGATAGGGATTAGGGTAAAATTTGATTAGCAGTGGATTTAAGGGTTAAAAACATTGGATAATGGGGAAATAGGTCGTGGGTAATGGGCTGTATTTTGTTTTTTTATTTTTCAAATTTTTGCTTTTTATTGGACTTAAAAAAATTTCTCCCAGTCGGCCCCTGAGAGGTCGCTCTGCTTGCTGAGCGGTCGTTCAGCAGAGCTGAGCGGGCGCTCAGGGGTCTTCTGGAATTTTTTTTCCTTGCCCTGTTTTTCTGATTTTTTTGTAGTTTTGGATAGGTTACTAACTTCTAAAGGTTCCTATAACAACAATTCATGGGTTGCCTCCCAAAAAGCGCTTCTTTTTCGTCATTAGCTTGACGTAGCGTACCTTACTCAAGTTGACAATAAAACGGAACTAACCACTTCCCGGTTTGCCGTGTCCCCATAGTAGTGCTTCAAATACTAACCATTAACCTTGAATGCTTGGTCCGGATCATTCTCAAAAATCTCCACCGCTCCATGTGGAAACACAGTTTTGACAATAAAAGGTCCAGACCACCTTGATTTCAACTTCCCAGGAAAAAGTCGGAGATGAGAGTTGAATAAAAGAACTTGATGCCCCGACACAAATAACTTAGGATGAAGCTTCCTGTCGTGCCACATTTTCACTTTTTCCTTGTACATTTTGTTGTTCTGGTACGCTTAGAGTCGAAATTCATCAAGTTCATTAAGCTGAAGCATTCGATTCTTTTCAGCTACATCTAGATCCAGGTTCAACTTCTTCAACGCCCAATAGGCTTTATGCTTAAGCTCCGTAGGTAAATGACATCCCTTACCATACACAAGTTGAAATGGGGACATCCCAAGTGGAGTCTTATATGTTGTTCTATAAGCCCAAACAGCTTCATCGAGCTTTAAAGACCAATCCTTCCTTGACGGACAAACAACCTTCTCTAAAATGCGCTTGATCTCTCTGTTAGACACTTCTGCTTGACCATTTATTTACGGATGATAGGTAGTAGCAACACGATGATTCACATTGTAGCGCTGCATCATAGAAGTAAACTTACGGTTGCAGAAATGCGACCCTTCATCACTTATGATTACTCGTGGCGTTCCAAACCTTGTGAAAATCTGCTTATGAAGAAAATTCAACACTGCCTTTGCATCATTCGTCGGTAGAGCTTTGACTTCTACCCATTTTGAGACATAATCGACTGCCAGCAAGATGTACTGATTATTGCAGGACGAGACAAAAGGCCCCATGAAATCGATTCCCCAAACATCAAAGACCTCGACTTCAAGCCTCACATTTAACGGCATCTCATCCTTTCTCATAAGATTCCCCACTCTTTAGCACCTTAAAACGAACTGATGAGCATCCTTAAACAAAGTAGGCCAGAAAAAACCTGCTTGCAGAATATGAGATGCCGTCTTCTCACCACCATAATGTCCACCATAAAATATGGAGTGGCAGTCTCGTAATATCCCCTCCGTCTCACAGAATGGGATACATCTCCTGATGATCTGGTCAGCTCCCTATCTAAATAAATACGGTTCATCCCATATATATCACTTCACCTCATGTAGAAACTTCTTCTTTTGAGTTGTGGTCAAATTAGGAGGCATTATATTGCTGACAAGATAATTCATAATATCTGCGAACCATGGCTCTTCATCCTGAACTGCGAACAACTGCTCATCCGGAAAAGATTCGTTGATCAATGTCTTATCATGTGAAGTAGACTCGGGATTCTCCAATCTAGAGAGATGGTCAGCTACTTGATTCTCAGTACATTTTCGATCCTTGATCTCTAACTCAAATTCCTGTAACAAGAGCACCCAATGAATGAGTATCGGTTTTGAATCCTTCTTGGAAACCAAATAGAGAATGGCCGCATGATCAGTGAATACTGTCACCTTTGTCCCAAGCAAATAAGATCGAAATTTTTCGAAACCAAAGACTATAGCCAAGAGCTCCTTCTCAGTAGTGGTGTAGTTCATTTGGGCCCCATTTAAGGGCTTGCTAGCATAGTAGACCAGATGAAAGAGATTATTCGTGCACTGCCCAAGAACTGCGCCCACCGCATAATCACTCGTATCACACATCATCTCAAAAGGCTCTGTCCAATAAGGTGCTGTAATAACTGGTGCAGTTATCAAAATCTTCTTGAGAGTCTCGAATGCCGTCAAGCAGTCATCATCAAATTTGAAAGGCACATCCTTCTCAAGCAAGTTGCACAACGGCTTAGATATCTTCGAAAAGTCTTTGATGAAACGCCCGATAAAAACCCGCATGACCAAGAAAACTACGGATTCCTTTCACAGAAATAGGTGGTGGAAGATTTTCAATGACTCCCACCTTGGCTTTGTCCACCTCAAGACCCTTTCTAGAGACCTTATGCCCAAGAATAATGCCTTCACGCACCACAAAATGACATTTTTCCCAATTGAACACCAAATTAGTTTCCACACACCTTTTGAGTACTGCACGAAGATTATTCAAACATTCATCATATGAATGTCTGAAGACGGAGAAGTCGTCCATGAACACCTCGACATTATTTCCAATCATATCAGAGAATATAGCCATCATACATCTCTGAAAAGTGGCCGGTGCGCCACATAACCCAAACGAAACTCTGTGAAAAGTAAACGTGCCAAATGGACAAGTGAAGGTAGTCCTTTCTTGATCCTCTGGTGCAATACAAATCTGATTATACCCTGAATAGCCATCCAAAAGACAATAATACTCATGACCGGCCAACCTGTCAAGCATCTGATCAATAAACGGAAGAGGGAAGTGATCCTTCCTCGTGGCCTTGTTCAACTTTCTGTAGTCCATGCATACCCTCCATCCTGTGACTGTTCTCGTGGGGATGAGCTCGTTCTTCTCATTTGCTACCACAGTGATACCTCATTTCTTAGGTACACATTGCACGGGGCTCACCCAAGAACTGTCAGAAATAGGATAAATGATTCCTGCAGCCAGCCACTTCAGAATTTCTTTCTTCACCACTTCTTTTATGATAGGATTAAGTCTGCGTTATTGCTCAACAGTCGGCTTACTACCCTCTTCTAGCAGAATCTTATGCATGCAGTATGAAGGGCTAATCCCTTTGATGTCTGCTATACTCCATCCGATAGCCGATTTGAATTCTCTCAAGATCCATAAGAGCTTGTCCTCCTCACTACCTGAAAGGTCAGATGCAATAATAACAGGTAAAGTAGATGCATCATCTAAAAAAGCATACCTCAAGTGTTCAGGCAATGGTTTAAGCTCCAAGGTAGGTGCTTCCTCAATAGATGGTTTGAGATTTCCTTTAGCATTTTTGAGGTCAGAAGTACCAAGAGATTCAAATAGCATGTCTAGCTTTCGCCTCCAGGGAGAAGCATTTAGATATTGTAGTTGCTCATTGCCATCCTCATCATCACTGTCAAAATCCCCCACTAAGGCCTTCTCTAATGCAGCAGACATTAGCATATGATCAAGTTCTGAAGTAACCGCAAAATCAATCAAATCCACTTTTAAGCACTCCTCATCTTCTGTAGGGAATTTCATTGCTTTGAATACATTGAATGTCACATCCTGATCCTGCACCCGTATAGTAAGTTCACCTTTCTGCACATCTATCAAGGTACAGCCTATAGCCAAGAAAGGTCTTCCCAAGATTATGGGAATCTTCTTATCTTCCTCAAAATCCAGAATAACAAAGTCTGCAGGAAAGAAGAGTTAATCCGCCTTTACTAGCACATCCTCCACTATGCCTCGTGGGTAAGTAATAGAATGATCAGCCAATTGTAGAGACATGTAGGTGGGCTTTGGATCAGGCAAATTCAACTTTTTAAAGATCGACAACGGCATCAGATTGATGCTTGCTCCCAAATCACACAGGCACTTGTCAAAAGACAACTTGCCAATGGTACAAGGAATGGTGAAGCTACCTGGATCTTTAAGCTTTGGAGGTAACTTTTGTTGCAGCACAGCACTGCATTCTTCCGTTAGAGCAACGGTCTCAAGATCATCCAGTTTCACCTTCCTTGAAAGAATACTCTTCATAAATTTTGCATAACTAGGCATTTGCTCCAGAGCCTCAGCGAAAGGTATATTGATGTGAAGTTTCTTGAACACCTCCAGAAACTTACCGAACTGCTTATCCAGATTTTGTTGTTGCAATCTCTTAGGGAAAGGTGGTGGAGGATAGAGTTGTTTCTCCCCTGTATTACCCTCAGGCAGAGTGTGTTCAACAGTAGTCTTCCTTGGTTCCGCCGCTTTCTCCTTTTGCTTAACTTCTTCATCACCAGCTTCAGCTTCTCCTTCTTTTGCTTTGACTTGCTCTTTAGCTTCCTTCCTGCCTGGCACTTCAGTATCACTGGGAAGTGTGACAGGTTGACGATTAAGCACTGCATTGGCTATTTGACCGATTTGATTTTCCAAGGTCTTGATAGAAACCGCCTGACTCTTGCACAACAGCTTAAGTTCCTCAAAATCAGCACTAGAGGGTGGAGCTGCACCTCCTTGTTGAGGATATGATTGCCTTTGAGCATAATGTTATGGTTGTTGAAATCCAGGTGGATTGAACTGTTTACTTACGCCTTGCTGATATGGTTGCTGAATAGCATTCTGATTATTACTCCAGCTGAAATTTGGATGATTTCTGTTGTTAGGATGATACGTAGCTGGCACAGGCTGCTGTTGTCGCTTATAATTGTTCACATACTGAACAGATTCATTAACAAGAGAACACTGATCTGTAGTATGAGAACCTGCACAGAGCTTACAGACCATAGCTATTTGATTGACCCCATAGGTGGCTAGAGAATCGACCTTCATAGACAGCGCTTGGAGCTGCGCTGCAATAGCTATAGCTGCATCGATTTCCAGAATACCTGCTACCTTCTCAGGCATCATCCTTTGAGTTGGGTTTTGATGCTCATTTGCAGCCATAGTCTCAATAAGATTATAAGCCTCAGTATAGCTTTTGGCCCACAAGGCGCCTCCAGCTGCTGCATCGAGCATGGGCCAAGATTGGGCCCCCAAACCATTATAGAAACCAGTGATCACCATCCAATCAGGCATTCTATGATGTGGACACTTTCTCAACATCTCTTTGTAGCGCTTCCAAGCTTCGCACATAGATTCTGTAGGATGCTGCGCAAACTGAGTAAGAGCACTCCTCATAGCAGCAGTCTTCGCCATTGGATAAAACTTCACCAAAAACTTTTGCGCAATATCTTGCCAAGTAGTGATAGACCCAGCTGGTTCAGAATGTAACCAGTCCTTAGCTTTATCCCTCAGTGAGAATGGGAAAAGCTTCAGCTTGATAGCCTCATCAGTCACACCATTATATTTGAAAGTACTGCAGATCTCGACAAAATTCCTTATGTGCATGTTGGGGTCTTCAGTCGCAGCACCTCCGAAAGAAACAGAATTCTGCACCATCTGAATAGTGCCCGACTTGATTTCAAAGGTATTAGCCTGAATAGCCGGATGAAGAATGCTAGACTGAATGTCATCCATTTTGGGCCAAGAAAAGTCCATAAGAGCTGGATCTGCCGGAACAATACGATCACCCATGATTAATGGTTCTTTCTACTCACTTCCTGAATCCGACTCTTCAAAATCTATCTTCTCTGGAATATCAAGAATTTCGTCTGTCTCCTCAACCGTATCTAAAGTCCTCTTGCGAGTACGAGAACGTGTTTGCATAAACGCTCGCTAAAGTACCTGAAACACAACCGGAAACAATTAGTAACACGTCTTAATCACTGAGTCATAATGACCAATGATGGTAAGTACATAAACTAAACAGTACGCCGAGTCCCCGGTAGCGGCGCCAAAAACTTGTTAGGGCGAAAACACGCGCTAATAACACACGCAAGTATACGCGTTCACAAGTAATATAGAATACTTTCTAGTTCGTTCCCATAGAGACTCAGACTAATTATGTTCAATTAAACTCACTCACCAATGTATGATTACTTCTCAATGTTAAGACAATAACACTTAGATTTGATTAACTAATTATTAACTACAATTAACTACTAGAATTAAGTACTTAATTAACACTTGAATTGACAATATTAAAACACTCATGAGATCACAACTTCATTACTACTTCATTCAATAGCTATTGTTATTACCCTTAGCATGCAACAGTGATGATATTAATCGAATAACACGAAACTGATAAAAACCAACTTTCATTGTACTAATACCATTCTACCAAGTATCCACAATTAAGATAGAAGTTGAATAGGCATCAATTATGTTGAGTCCCTATATGTCTACAGAAATTGACAACATAACAATTTAAGCACAAGTTATTCCTTTTGATTACACAGGACGAATAAAACGGTTAGAGTTACCCACTAATCATGCATACTCGTACATGAACCGATGCTAACATGGCAAGTTCTAAATCTCAAGATCCACCGTCGCTTCACAAGAGATTAACACCCTATCTTATATGTTCGCGACACACATAAGACGAATACGCACAACCAATACTAGATATCATACAATCATCACACACTAAGGTATTAAACAACTAACTAAAGAATTCCATGGTAAATCCGTTACGACCCCATGATCATGATTAGCCCATGATAGCACTCATCGTCATAATGGGTTCATATGAAAACATGATAATAACACACGAGAATAATAACTAAAACTACTTATATTAAACCAGAGTACATCACAAGAGTAAATATGTTCAAAGTAAAGAAAACTAGCATCCAACATTACAACAAAATAAAGAATCACAAGAAAATATGCTTCCTCTTCGTTGCGGTGTGCTAAAACGGTCTTCTTCCTTATCTCCTTGCTCTTCGATTAATACTACGATCCAACCTTTGTGAAATGTCTCTGAAATCTACTTATATAGAAGTCCCATAAAGCCCACCTAACTCAGAAGTTGGAAGTCAAACAGAAATAGGACTCTAAAATAAATATTCTGAAAATCCGACCCTGCGCGGCCGCTCAACATTCCTGAGCGGGCGCTTAGCTTCCTGAGCGGTCGCTCAGCAGAGCTGAGCGGGCGCTCAGACCTTTACTGGAAACTGCTCTATTTTTCTTCCGTTTCTTCGCTGCAATCTGCTCCTATCTTCCCACTTGCAATGCTAAACACATGCCAAGGCTTATTATTGATGAAATCTCTCCCGAAATGCAATTAATACCCTGAAATGCACAAACACTAGAAAAACGCATCAAATACACAAAATGCTTGATTTCAAGACATCAATTCAAGCCATTATAAGACGTTCTAAGTGGTATGAAATGCCACTTATCACTTTCCTTTTTGGCAGGCATCTCACAATCCATCCTTAGAAAACTCCACTTGAGAAATACCTCTAACCAGTTCTTTATTTACAAGTTCATTCATGGTCTTGAAGTTTAGATGGGATAGCTTCTTATGCCATAACCAACTTTCATCCTGACTTGCTTTGCTGAGAAGACAAGTAACAGATTCTGCATTTGATGAGTTGAAGTCAGCTAGGTACACATTCCCTTTTTTCACACCAGTGAGAACCACTTTGTTGCTTCTCTTATTTGTCACAACACAGGCTTCTGAGTTGAAGGTTACTGAATTGCCTTTATCACAAAACTGGCTGATACTCAATAAATTGTGCTTGGGACCATCCACTAAGGCAACCTCCTCAATGATGACATTGTCTTTTGAAATCAAGCCATATCCCATAGTATAACCCTTGCTGTCATCTCCAAAAATAATACTTGGGCCAGCTCTCTTCTTGAACTCTGTGAGCAGGGTAGAATCACCAGTCATGTGTCTTGAACAACCACTATCCAAGTACCATAGATTCTTTCTGTTTCCCTGATTACTTGAAGAACTTGTCTCTATTTCATCAGACTTGGCCATTAGGACTAGATTGACATAGCTGATATCCTCATCCTCATCCAGGCCATCTGTTGTCCAGTCATTTTCTTGTGTAATGAAATCCCTTTCCTTTTGTTTGAGCAACTCAAAGTATTTCTATTTATAATCCACAGGCTCAAACTTCTTTTTGCTGGAATATGACTTTCTACACTCACTGGCAAAGTGCCCTGCTAAGCCACATTTGAAACATTTGAATTTTGATTTGTCCACCATGTTTCTATTTGGCTTAGCTGATCCAAAGTTCTTCTTGAACTTGAGCTTGGCAAATATTCTGGAAAGAAATGCTAGATGTTCATCAATATCTTCCATGTCATCTTGGCTCAAAGAATCTTCTTTTTCTGCTACCAGCCCCTTGCCCTTGTTTTCACTGACCTTTGAAATTGATTCAACAGCTTCCATCTTCATATCCTTCTCTTTCTCTAAATCAGCAACTAGTGCAATGGATCCTCCTTTCTTCTTTCCTCTCTCCATCCTCTCATCTTGCTCTATTTCAAGCTCATAAGTTTTCAGGATGCCATACAGTCTCTCCAAAGTAAACTCCTTGTAATCTTGAGAGTTTCTCAATGAGACTGTCATAGGTTTCCATTCCTTTGGAAGAGACCTAAGGAACTTAAGATTGGAGTCTTTTGTCTGATAGACCCTTCCATGCAACTTCAGACCATTTAGTAGTTTTTGAAATCTACTGAAAATGTTAGTGAGAGACTCACTATCTTCACTATGAAAGTGCTCATATCGCCGAATTAGCAGTTGCATCTTATTTTCCCTGACTTGTTCAGTGCCATCACAGATAATCTGTATAGTATCCCAAAATTCCTTGGCAGTTTTGCAATTGATGATGTTATCAAACATGTCACCATCAACTCCATTGAACATGATATTCATGGCCTTCTTATCTTTCCTGACTTGTTCAATATCAGGATCAGATCATTCATGCCTTGGCTTGGGGACAGATGGCTTGTTTCCAGTTGCAGCTCTCATTGGCACATGAGGACCTCTCTCTATGCAATCCACATAGGCCTAATCTTGAGAAAGTAAATGGAGATGCATTTTTACCTTCCAATGTTGGTAATTATCTTTATCCAGAAAAGGAATCTTGACTCCAACATCCTGCTTGTTCATCTTGTTGTTTTGTTGTGATCTTTAAACTCTTTGTTTATCAAGAGCTTGCTCTGACACCAATTGTTAGTCCCTAACAATGCAAAAAGAATTACAGAAGGGGGTTGAATTGAATTCTTGAACCTTTTTCACAAATTATAAAATGTTTTATCTTAATAATATATAAGTGTTTGATTTGCAAAGTGCGGAATAATAAGTTATTAAAATCAAAACACAAGTCATTAAAAACTTTCTGGTGGATTTGAATGTATCCACCAGAGATATATATTATATCAAGAGAACTCTGTGTAGCAAGATTAGCTCACAGCTGCTTACAAATATGAACAACTAAGTTTACAAAGAAATGCTCAGGATGCAGCTTACAATTGTTTCTCTGAGATTATACTCTTGCTTGATATATTCTCCTATTTGCTACTTCTTGGTTTATATATCACCAAGATTACAAAGTAATAAGATAAGATAATAAAACAAAACTTATCAAGTCTAATACTATGCTACTTTATTACTCTATTCCAGCATCTTTGAATATCTTCATAATAGTATGGAAATGGCAATACTTCTTTGTTCTCTAAAACCCAGTTGAATAGGCTTCCACATTCCTTTTGCATCCACCTGACGCATGTGACTGTGTTGTCACTGTCAACAGATGTTTGAATTGATTATCCGTCGGGTACATGATCATCCGTCGGGTTGCCTTGTTGATCATCCGTCGAGTGGCATTGTTGTTTATCCGTTGGGTAGCTATCTGGCACTTGACTTCATTTCATTTATGCAGAATTACAAGACATCATCTATGTACAATTAATCAACCTATTCTGCATATCTAATTAAAGTCAACATGACTTGAGTGCTACTACAGAATCTATATAAGGTGTATGCAGAAATGTGCTACAGACTCATTATTACACAAGCTACTCACACGATGGATAATAAATCATCATCCGTCGGGACTATACTGAGTCATCCGTCGGGACTATATTCCTTATCCGTCGAGTGCTACATTTTTCACTAAGTAAAATCTACTAAAGTGTTTTGTTAATGAAATCATCAAGTTTACAACATATCCACAACACAAAGTCTTATTTTTACTTGACTAGGATAATCCTTGGTTGGCATGCCTTCAAATAATTTAGAGATTATAAAATTTTTTGAATTCTGAAGAGAAAAGAATTTCATATCACAACAAGTGTTCCACAATTATGATGATCAAATTACAATTTTTTTTAGAAAACTTTGTTTAAATGAAAGAATAACTGAGAGATCAATATGATCAAAAAAACTTCTTTTGCGTTTTTTAGTTAAGACACTTACAAGTGAAGGTAATTAGCTTTTTTTTTTTGTAATGCACAACACAAACAGACCAGTGATGGCATCCCATCTAACTTTTATCACACAAACAGAGAGTCCCGACGTCCCCTATAAATGTGGTTGTTCATCTCAGTCAGAGTAGAAAATAAGAGGAATTTAAAAGTAGATGAATAGCAAATAATTTTAATAAAAGAATCGTTGATGCACACATTGGTACCAAACTGAACAGATTCCAAATGTGCTATTTCTGAAAAAATGAATTGCTAGAAAATAAAAATATTGGCACAGAATGAGCAAGTGATGCCACATCACCAATAAACCATCCACCATAAAAGAAAGTGGAAGTTTAAATATCACAATTGACAGAGCTATCAAAACTTGAAAATAGGCTTCATGACAGCCTCTGACACATTTAACATATAAGAAAGACTAAAAATAATAGCCAAAATAACATATATTTTTTCGAAAGAAGAAAATATATCTTTTAACAGATAACCCTTTTTGAGAGATGTCACACTTTATCAAAAGAGAAGGTATTTCCAAGATCTTTATACTTATCTTCTTTCTGAATTCTTATGATGACTCGTCATCCGCTTCCAAACTCCTTTTCTTCTAAACTCTTATGATGACTTATTATCGACATTTTACGTCATCATCGACTTGCGATAGCCTCAGAAGATTCCATAATAGACGTTTGCATCTGCCATTAGTTCTATCCATCCAAGCACAACCATCTAAAATGAGTACACATATCTTACCTTATTCTTTGGTATTATATCCAGTAGTCCAACATGAACTTGATATGAGATTTGGCGTCCTTACATAACTATACACACTTATACACACTCTCGTTCCTAGTTTACTATAACCTCAACTCTGATACCAACCTGTAACGCCCCCAAATTCGGGGTCAGAAAATTTGGTCGTCACAATGAAACCTCAATATAAAATAACATGTTTAATAGCAAACATTTCTCAATAATTGAAATATAACATCTACGACGCTAAACTAAACCAAGATCTTTTTAGGTTACATTTCTAGAAACAAGAATTCCAAATTCCATAAATAAATTTTTCTCTTTCTTTTATAACTCTTTTCAATAATTCACAATCTCAAAACTCAATTCGAAAAGAAGTATACTAGTCCAACTACACGATAACACAATTATAACATATATATACAAATAGATTTACATAATAGAACTTACATTAATTCCACAAACCCTGGACCAACCATCTTTATAATAGTCACCTTCTTTGCTTTCTCGAATCACGCGGCTAAACATCATCACTTATTCCTCATTGGAAAAATGTTAAATTAAAATAGGCAAGTATGAGCAAAAGAAATGCTCAGCAAGTTTGTTATAACATATTACTGGTCTTTTGATATAAAACTGATATCTATAATGGAGCAGAACATTTATAACAATAATTTCTAGAATAGAAAATTTTGTTACGAAAACATATAATTGTTTCCTTAATTGTATTTGAATTTTTTTGATATATTTGAGCGAAAATGCATCAGCAATAGTTTGAATCTCATTAAAGATTAGAATTTGTAAAATAATATTTATGTGAGTATTGTAAACATCAATATGAAACAATGATTATGGACTGAATCATAAACTTTATTCAAAACCACACTCTTGATATTAATACTAATTTTAATGTAAATATCAACTTAGATATCAATACAAATCTTAGATGCTTACAACATCCTATACTGAAGTTAACATCAGTCATAGATATTAATACCAGCTTTTGATAATAACAACAAATTAAATATCAATATCAATGTTTGATTAAACCATGCAATGACAATTTACAATAAATCATCTATTTTATGATAATCAACCACGGTATCTGAACGAGAATAAAATCTATCATAAGCTTAATAAGTAAACGACCGTTTTAAATTGGAATCCTTAAGTGACGGACGTACTATCACAGCTGATCAGTTCGTGTGATAGCACTGGATCATGATTCGTAGAAATATGTCTAAAAAGCAGGAGTACTCAAATAAAAAGGTAATATATCTGCCTGTGGCAGAAGTTGTATCAAAATTATATATAATACATAGCATTTCACTAGACCGTTGTCACAGCCTCTTACGCTTTCATCTAGTCATTAAAATATTTTTTTAAGGAGTCGCATCAATCGACATCCTAATTCAAATAACTCCCAATGTCACATGGTCCGGAGTAATCACGTCAACTGATAGCGAGATAACTTGAATGATTAGTTATTCGCTAAATAGGTAATCAAAATCCACTGTATATAGTATATCTAAATAGAATAGTTATTCACAATCTATCTGAAATTGAATTATATTCTGGCTATTTAATTTCTAGAATAACATTATTTCAATAATCTAGTGATTATATGCATACAATGTCCCACAAAATCTTTATAAAATAATCTAGATTTTCGAGTATGTAAACATTTATCTGTTCTCAATATATTATAGAAACGGGGTATTTGCATAATCAGAATTAATCATTTTAATATGTAAAATATTTATTATTCTAGAAGTAGAATAGGTCATGAATACTTGCATAATCATAACTAAGTAGTTTGATATGTAAAATATTGAACTATTCTGGAATTAGAATAATGTAGAATAAGTTGCCTTTGATTTTTTCCGCAGTTAAGCACACTCGCACTAACACAATCTCTCATTCTGAATTCCCATGACATCACCATCTTTTATTTCGCTAATTCTTTAATTTACGGCTCATGCAGTTTGTAAAAGCCTGATACGCAATATCATTCCATTTCACTCTTTATCCAACGTCTGGTTCTGATCGACTCGAACGATCAACATCTATATTTAAAAGATATCACTTTAATCATATAAACGATAATCATCCGACGAGCTGCGCATCAAAACTCTATCGTCTACCCATACGATAGCCCACATATAATTACAACAATTGAACACCAAACTTTGATAACATAAACACTACATTGGAATTGAGTTTGGGGCTTTTTGGATTAAACATTGGGTTTGGGGCTTTTCGGATTAAACATGCACTTACGCCATAGATTGAATTCTGCAACCGTTCACACTGGGGTTGCAAACAAAAGTATAATAATAGCCTTCTAAACTCATGTCTATCGCAACCCATATTTTTTGATATTGCGGTATAGTCAAAATGTGTTACCAAAATGACATAGATGATTTTTTATTTTAACTAATTAATAATTATTTACATAAAAATGAAATTATAATGGAAATATATATTTTATTTATTTTTAGAAGTTAATAATATTAGTGTAGTGATTTACAATATTATATTGATAAATTTAACGCTTTATAAAATATAATAAGCCATTAATTAGTTGATATATTGATCATTTTATGATATTTATATATTATTTAATTTATTTGTTTCTCATAATTAAATGTTAAAAATAATATTTATTAAAAAAGAGAAATTAATGATTTAAATTACCGCGAGAAATTCATATTTAACTTATTTGTTTCTCATAATATTTTTATAACAAGAGAAATTTTTAATTATTTGAAAAGGATTGAAATATTAATATATATATACTTATATAAAAGAAATAATTAATTTTGATTTCTAAAGTTTAACTATTCGTTAAAGGAGTAATTTATGATAGTATTTATAAAGTATTCTATAATTTAAAATTTAAATTTTAAATGATAAAATTTATAAAAGTAATTAATAATTTTAATATCAAAATATATATTTATAAAAAAAGAAAAAGTCCAAAAAAGTTTTAGAGGGGTGGTAAAATTGCCGCGTTCTTACTTTAACAAGAAAATTGAAGTTGAAAGGATTTTAAGAAATAATACTGGTATTGATTTCTCTATTTTCCAAACCCGACTGCATCTCTAATTTTCAATCAAAAATTCAGGCCAAATCCTTGTTTGCTCATACAAACTGATCATGAATTCTTATTCTCCCTGCTTTTCTCTCTCGATTCATATACAAATGTCAATATTTCTAGTCCTGAATCACTCAATTTCTCAAGCCCTAATTTGTTCTTCATAGATGCTCTCTCTCCCATTATTCAGTCAAATCTCTTTGTCTTCTCAGTGATATGATGTTAAACACGATGTTATAACACTTATTTCACTCGTTCGAACTTCAATTTAATCATTCGATCATTATTTCGAAGCTCTTCAGTTCATCAATAGAGATTCTGCATCTCGGTGACGATTCCAGGCTAGAAAAGACGATTCCTTACCCTCCTCACGAAGATCAAGCTCAAATCAATGGTGGCCGCATCAAAACTCGACAACTCGATGATGAAACTCGGTGAATCAACTCAAGGGCTTGAACCTAGTCAGGCTTCTACAGTCAATTTCAATACAATTGCCGGATAATCTATACTTTGAGGTATAGATATAGGTAGTTCCATGAGACTTAAGGCCATGGATCAGGTGAAAATTTCTCAAAACCCTTGTATTTGTATAAGTAAATCGATGTCTCTTTATTATTAATTCGAGTTATTTTTTAGATTGGGTGCTATGTATATATAGTTGATGTCTTGATTAGTGTTCAATTAGCTTAGATTTATATACATTGAGTATGTTGATTAATTCTAGTGGCAATAACTTTGTCTGATTATAGTGTGCAAGCACTACATTATCCTTGCTAAGTGATATTTAGAGGGTTTTTGATATTTGTTTTGCCTTATTTACATCAACTAATGTTCTGCTTGTAACTCCGACAATTAGCAAATTTAAGGAGTACCATTTAGTTGTACCATGATATATAAGAGTATAAAGAATATGAAAAGGATATCCCTTGTAATTTAATACACCATATTCTTACCTGACCGTAATAGACATTGAGCTTTTAAAACAAAGAGATTTACCTTGCGTTCAGTGTCTAAAACGTGCAGTGTATAGAAAGATATTTATCTAGGAACACTTGTACATTGTGCTTACCAATTTTCATACCTTGGTGACTAATAACAGCAAGAAGATGTGCAGTTGTATAAGTCACTATTTCCTAACTAAAATAATTAATAAATCGAGTGGACACATTTATCATTATAAATCCAAGGTACAAAGAACCATTCATGTGCAGTGATTCATACTTTCCATCATCACATCAGCTGCTTGAGATACCATCTGCTCATCGTATAATTATAAGTGGCACACCTATAAAAAATCACCTCAAGGTACTGAATGTATGTTACAGCAGTTAACCTTTTTTTTGCTAAATTTGTAGCAATTAATCTTATCTTTTGTAGTGGTTACTCTGTTTCACAGTTAAATTCATGTTCCCAGTTAAATTTAAGTGTATATTTGTACAATATGTTAGGTCACACACACTGTAGAGGGGGTGAATACAATGTATAGCACAATCAAATCGAATTCTAATAACACAAGTAACAGAAAACAAACTTTATTCAAAGCAATAAACTCTGTTACAGTATGGAACTGTCCTCTCGCAGTGATGAACAAATATCACGAGAGTTGTTAGGGTTACAATGAATAATATTCTCGATAACGATAACACTTATAGTGTAAACCCTTTGTCTGTGTTTATATACTACACAGTTACAAGATAATCACTAATTGATATGGAATATAATTCTGCTTCCTAAAATATATCAATTAGATATCTTTTCTTCCAAGTATTCTATTCTTCATAGAATTCCTTCTTCATGCATATCTCTTCTTACGTTTGTCTTGATCTTCTTTTCCTTTCAATCAGCCTCCTTCCTTATCTAAACGTTTCCTTTAAGTCCTGATATTATCTTCTGATAAATATCACCTGAACCTTAAGTACTGATGACTTAAGTTCTGACTTCAGTATAAGTACTGATTTCAGTTAAGTACTGATTTATCCTATTTAAGTAAGATCTGAAAACTAAACATAAATCATATTAGTCATGACATTATCAAATATATCTAACAATCTCCTCCAACTTGTAAATTAGCATAATATACAAGTTTAACAGATATTTGATGATGTCAAAAGCATTAAGTACAAATGTATGAGAATTTGACTAGATAACTACAACTTATAGTCCTTAAAGCTTTACCAATTTTAACTACTGATAGCAACTGTTATTCCTAGAGGACTAACAATGAGATTTACAGAAGGGGGGGGGTTGAATGTAAATCTCAAAACTTTTTCAGGTTTTGAGAAGTTTATTAAAGCAGTGTGTTCTAGATGAACAAGTGTATGAATTGCTTTGAGCTAATGCAGACAGATATATATTCAAACACAAAATGTAAAGAACACAACAAACTTTAAAAACTTTTCTGGTGGATTTGTTGTTCCACCAGAGATGGTATATTAGAAAATCTGTGTTCAACAATGTTGATCACAGCTGCATCCTAGTACAAACTAGATGAATTTTCTCTCAAGATATTTCTTAACAGCTCTGGAAAATCTCTTACTAATTACTAGCTTCTTCTTGGTTTATATATTACCAAGTGTACAAGTGAAAAACAATATAAAATTACAATAGTAAAATAAGTTCTTCACTTGCTTCTTTTCCTGTTCAATCAAGTACTTTGTTGACTATTGCATCTTTGTACTAAAGAAGAACGGCTGCTTTTTCTGTTGATCCTGAAATTCGGCTACCACATCTCAGTTTTCTCTGTCAACCCATGTGCCTCTGTTTGTAGGTACAACTACCACTTATCAACGGCTAATTAGCAGAACATCCGTTGAAGCTTTCATCCGTTGATGACTTCATCCGTTGAAGGATGTTATCCGTTGAAGCTTTCATCCGTTGATGCTCTCATCCGTTGAAGGATGTTATCCATTGAAGCTTTTAGAGACATCCGTTGAAGCTTAGCTTCTCATCCATTGAAGGTCTTTAAGTCATCCGTTGATACCACTTCATTTATACAAAATTACAAGGCATGAAATATTTACAATTGGCCTTCCTATCTGCATATCATCTAGTAGTCAACATGACTCATAGTTTCTCTCAACTTCTAAGAATTACATTTTAAATACAGAGACTGAAATATGCTACAATACTAGACTTATTTCTAAGTAAAGCTACACCATCAACGGATAGCCAAAGTGGTCTTATCCGTTGAGGCTACAGACACTAAATTTCTACTTAAGTGTTTTGTTAAACATATCATCAAACTAATGCACATATATTCCTAACAATCTCCCCCTATTTATGTCTATAAGAATTGTAGGCATAAATTCAGGGTTAACTTGATGATAACAAAACACTTAACAAATATTTGAATTGAAACTAAGTAGAAATATAAAAGTGCTGCAAAAGTGTATGTACTAGGAGGTAATTGAAGATTTACAGTATTTCCAAGGGTGCTCCTCTAGCCTGAGCAAATCATCATTTTCTTCTTTGTTCCCTGGTTTTCTTTCCTAGCCCTTTGTCATTTTCCTCAATTTGGAGTTGGAGTTGTCTGAAGAATTCAGCTTCATCTTCATCACTGATATCTAACTTAGATTGCATTTCCTTGAGAGTTTCATTGCTGGCAATCTTGAGTTGGTCTTCAAGTCTGAAAAATCTTCTGACTCCTTTGTCATCTCTAAATTCCATCAACCAATGAGGTGATTTGTGAATTTTAGTTCCCCTTTCTTGTATGAGTAAGGTTCTGGGCAAAGCATTTGGTTCCCTCCAAGTCTTCCTTATGTTGGCAATCTTGTTGAGAATTTCAGTCTTGGCTGTTCTGGTAAAGCCAGAATCCTTTTTGATGGCTGAAAAGACTCTGATCAAGGTAGAGTAGCCTTCATTTAGAATCCTGTAGAGAGGCCATGTTCTTTCCCCAGCTCCCTTATATCTGAACACCAATCTCTCTGGTAGCTGTCTGTAGGCAGCTATTCCCCTTACTTCCTCCAGCTCATCCAGATAGAGATTAATGTCTGAAGCTTCTTTTATGTCACAGATGTGAACATAATCATCTTTAGAAATGGGTGGCTTAGGGTTAGGTTTTTGTTTTTGAGTGAATTTCTTAGAGGTTAGGGGAGGTGTAGATTTAGATTTTCTTTTCTGTTTCTTTGGTAGTGGTAGAGTGGTTAAAAAGGTAGGCAATGTGATGTTGTCCCAATCAATAGGTTCCTCTTTTGGAATGATTGGTTCACCATGGATATTTATAGAGGGATCAGCAACAAAAGGTTCAGGTATGGAAGGTAGTGGTTTAGATATAGATTTGGTATCTTCAGGGTTATCTTCACTCCTTCTGTGTGCATTGGCCTTTCTTCTGTTTCCCTTCTGCCATTCCTCTCTTTCTTCCATATTTTCACCAAATATGCTCCCAAGAACCTCATCTAAGTTAGCAATCTTTTCTTCACCCCTGACTTCAATTCCTTTCATTTCTTCAACTTGGCTTGACTTTAGCTGTTTTTCAAGCTTTGCTTGTGCTCTTTTGTCAGCCTTGAGTTTTACAGCTTCTTTCTTCAACCTTCTGGTTTCTTCCCTTTTAGCCTTTAGAAATTTGGGATGTCCTTGCATCACACAGATACTCTTTCCCTCTCTATAGATAAAGGCCATGTTCATTCTCTCACCCTTGTCCTTGGTCTCCTTCTTCTTTATGATGCTTGCACTTAGAACTTTGTCTCCATCAGGTTTTGGAAGAGGAAAGTCTACTTCCTTTATCTGAGCAAAGTCTAGGGGATTCTTTGTGGAGTCCATACTGGATCTAGTGTTAGGCTTTAGAACCATAGGTTTTAAATTCTTGAAAGAAGTCTCTCCAACCTTATTTCTCCCTACTGGCTTGAGCTCCATGTTGATTGGTTCAATCTTTGTGCTAAATTTCACAGATGTTGATTTATTTTGTGTAGAACCAAACACCAATTGCAACCTTTCATCAATTCTCCTCCATTGTTCTTTCATTTGTATTTCAGCTGCTGCTAGCTGAATCAAATCAATTCCATCAGGTTTTCCCTTGATTTGAATGATTGGAGAGGTAGTGATGGCAGGAACTAGCACTTTAGATATCTGAATCTTTGTAGAGGGCTCTCCTTCCCCTTCCCTTTTATTCTCCCCCTTTTTGTTATCATCAAGGAGAGGGGTCAAGCCTTGTGCTTTTGCCAGCTGCATTAGGAGATTGGTTTGAGATTGTTGGTTGAGAAGAAGGGTGGCCACAGAATCTTCAATTCCTTGAACTCTGTCTTCCAACTTGGCCAGCCTTTGTTCAGTAACTGATTCCTTTTTCAATCTCGAAACCAAGTCCTGCAAAGTACCATAGGGCATGACTGAATCCAATTTTTCTGAAGTGAAGGATTTCAAGTCAGCAATATCTTTCCTGAGATCATCCAGACTCATATTTTGCTTTACTTGCTGCAACTTTATGAGATGCAGTGAGTCCAGGTGAGCTTGGAGGATAGCCTTGATATTTGCATTTGAAGTGTTCTGAATGGCCTGTTGAATAGTGATGATTTGTTTGACCAAGTGGACATTGAATTCACCTGTTCTATGCTCCTTAGTCAAGGCCCATTCAGGTAGATTAGGAATGGAACTAGGGTCTTCATCTCCCCCTATGTTCATGCTTCCATCAGAAGAAATAGAGTCATCATCATCAGAATTTACTCCAAATTCCTCAGATGGCTCACCAGCTGTAGAAGGCATCCTGTTAATAGCAGCTTTATCCCTTTGAAGAGATTCTGTTGAGTGCACTAGATGTAGTGTCCTTTCTGCCTCCTCATTGCCCTGAGCAGCCAACATTTGATAGGCTGTCACAGGATGAGTAAAAGTGTCAGCATCCAAGGAAATGTTATCAATTACAGCTTTGTAATGTTGCTGAAATTGTCTTTCCTTTTCAGCATCATCCACAATCATTGACTCATGAGCAATGGCTGGTTCCACCCTTGTATCAACTGTACCTGCTTTTCTCTCTTTTTCTCTATGTTCTTGCATCAGGGGCTCCCCCTGGCTCACACATCTCACTCCCTCACCTTCACCTTCTAAGGTGGTACTCCACTCACTGACTTTTGCCATGCTGGAAGAAATAGCATGCATTTTTGTGCTCTCAATCTCTCCTTTTGCCTGGGAGCAACCCAGCCTCTCACTCAAATTTTCAGTCCCTGCCCTCAATCCTAAAAGTGATTGCACAGTATTCATGTCTTCTACACTTGGAATCATTTCAGTTATTTGTGTAGAGACTATCAACGGATGTGGAATATCCGTTGAAGGTGAAACTGTTGTTATCAACGGATAACTGTTGTTAAGCTTATCCGTTGAAGAGCAACCACTTGTCAACGGATGAGTGATATCCGTTGAAGAAGGAAAAGAAAATGAAATTGAAAGTGATATAACTGTTGAATCTGTATAGATTGATTTGATATGTGTTGATACAGATCCTTCAATTATATCTGAAAGAATTTGCGGGTGATCCAACAAATCATCTAAAAGATGATGATCACCTGTATTTGAGTGGGGCTCCTCCCTGAGTTGTAAAGAGGGAGAATCAGGAATTGATGGGAATAACATATCCACATCCAGAGATGGTGAAGAAGTATTTGGTGATTGATGTGTAGTTATTGTGAGAGAATGGGGCTGTGACTCCACATTTATTGGAGTCACATCAAACTGAGTTTGAGAAGGCACAGAGACAGATGGATGTATCTGTGCAGTGTGTGCACCCTGTATAGAAGATTGGGTTCTAGCCTTCTTTCTTCTAATAAAAGCTTTTGTAGGTGAGTGTTTGGCTTTAGTGTCCCTCCCTCTTTTGTTCTGTGTTCCTGGTTGGGAACTCTTTTCAATAGTAACATCCTTTTGGGAGGATGCTACTAGGGATGTGCTAGAAACCTTTTCAACCACCACAGCTTTTTGAGAAACTGGGGCTTGGCTAGCTTGGGAAGCACTCAACTCTCCTTCCTTATCCTGGGGGTTTCTTTGATGTTCACCCCTCCCCTCACCACTCACACCCTGTTCACTTCCCTCAGGGTTAATGGTTGTTGTTACAACTGTTGTCTTTTGAGAAACAACAGAGGTGGTTTTCTTTGTCTTGGATTTTGAAAGTTTAGATTTGGTGACCTTGGTAGAAATCTGTTGGGGCATTGACACAGATTTCATGGCCACACTAGAAGATAAAGAAATAGAGGGGTTGGAAGAAGTAGGAGTTGTAGAAGCAATTACCTCACCTACCTGGGGTGCATTCATGATTGGTAAATATACCAATTGCACACTGCTGTTGAGATCCATTCTCAATAAGTCTGCAAGAACTCTTTTCTCTTGTGCCCAGCACTTGAGTTTATTATTCTCATTGATAATGACTAAATTTTCAGCAACATGGTTAGCCAATAACATAAAGAATCTAGCATAATAGATGTTATTAGGTCTATTAGCTTTGTTACCTAATCTAGTACCTAATTCTAGCATCACATAGTTGCTAAAGTTAAAGTACCTATCAGAAACAAGCATATAGAACATATTAACAAGAGATGAAGTTATGGCATCAAAATTACTAATTTTCCCAGAGAAAACCTTTATGAAGGCATCCCCAAGAAAACTCCATTCTTTCCTAAGGCCTTTTCGTCTAATACCCCCTAAATTAGCAGAGTTAAGAGAGTAACCTATGGAATCTAACATGCTGGATACATCACTATCAGTGTGTGATGTCATGGCATTGTTCTCAGGTAATTTAAAACATGCTTGTAAGTCATCACAGTTAATACAGTGATTTTTACCTTTGAGAGTGAAGGAGATAGTCATATCCATGGAGTTGAACTCAGCAGTTGTCCAAATCTCCTCAACTACTTCACAGAAAATCGTTGGGGCTTCCAGCATTGCATAGCTAAGTTTACAGTTTTTGATGAAGTCCATCATTTTGTGATAATCTGAGTGGGCTTCATTCTTTTCTACCAGAGCTATGAAATTGTTCTTCTCGTAGATGAACCCAGATTGAGACATAATCTTCACGACTGGTGCCATTGTTGTGAGTAGAAATTGCAGAGAATAACTTGAAGGTTTTGCAGAGAGAAAATGGTAAATGCTTGAAATTCTAAGAAAGCGTAAAGTAATAATGAACAATCAGAAGGGCTTATATTCTTTCAAAGAAAAAGAAATAAATAAAGGATTAATCAGTAAATAGGTGTTAGTGAATTTCAGCCGTTTAAGAATAAACTGTAAGTATTCTAATAACTACCTTTAAAACCAATACATACAGATGTATGTATGGTATCAACGGTTAAGAAAATAGAATCAACGGCTGTGAGACACCTCAAACGTCTGATGTGACATTTCAACGGATAATGTAAATTGTCATCCGTTGAAAGGTACTTCAGTTTTATCCGTTGACGGATAAAAGTTCCAGAAATATACTTGTCTTTCAACGGATAATGAATATCCGTTGATAGAGCAATTTTGACTTTCAACGGATAGGGAACATCCGTTGATGGAATAAACTTTGTTAAAAGTCAAATTTGTTCTAGCAACTAATATACTTCAGGCTTCACTTCAAATTGCAAAGAAGACATGAATTTTAAGAGTAATTAAGCATACCTAGCTCACTTACCAATCTTGTGAATGTTGATTCATCAAGTGGCTTGGTAAATATGTCAGCAATTTGTTGTTCACTTGGAACAAAATGTAGTTCCACTGTACCATTCATGACATGCTCCCTGATGAAGTGGTACTTAATATCAATGTGCTTGGTCCTTGAGTGCTGCACAGGATTCTCTGTTATGGCTATGGCACTTGTGTTGTCACAAAAGATAGGTATTCTATCAACATGAAGTCCATAATCAAGGAGTTGATTCCTCATCCATAACATTTGAGAACAGCAACTTCCAGCAGCAATGTATTCAGCCTCAGCTGTAGAAGTAGAGACTGAATTTTGCTTTTTGCTAAACCATGATACAAGCTTGTTTCCCAGGAATTGGCAGGAGCCTGTTGTACTTTTCCTGTCTATTTTGCAACCTGCATAGTCTGCATCTGAATAACCAATTAGATCAAAGCCAGATTCTCTAGGATACCAAATTCCTAAATTTGGTGTACCCTTGAGATATCTGAAAATTCTCTTGATAGCAATTAAGTGAGACTCCCTAGGATCAGCTTGAAATCTAGCACACAGACATGTAGCAAACATTATATCTGGTCTGCTAGCAGTTAAATATAAAAGTGAACCAACCATGCCTCTATAACTTGTAATGTCCACAGACCTTTCAGTCTTATTTAATTCAAGTTTGGTGGCAGTGGCCATGGGAGTTTTTGCAGATGAACATTCCATTAAGTCAAACTTCTTTAAAAGATCATGAATATATTTAGTTTGACTAATGAAAATTCCATTACTAACTTGTTTAATTTGTAAACCAAGAAAATAGGTTAGTTCTCCCATTAGGCTCATTTCATAATTACTTTGCATTAGCTTAGCAAACTTTTTACAAAGTTTATTATCTTTAGAACCAAATATTATGTCATCTACATAAATTTGAACAAGTATACTAGAGCCATTAACATTTCTAAAGAAGAGAGTTTTATCAACAGTACCTCTAGAGAAGTGATTCTCCAAAAGAAATTTTGATAATGTTTCATACCAGGCTCTAGGTGCTTGCTTCAGTCCATAGAGTGCTTTCAACAGATAATACACATAGTCTGGAAAATTTGGATCTTCAAATCCTGGAGGTTGACTTACATAGACTTCTTCCTCTAATTTTCCATTTAGAAATGCACTCTTGACATCCATTTGATAGACTTTGAAATTGGCATGGGCTGCATAGGCTAGAAAGATTCTGATAGCTTCAAGTCTTGCAACAGGAGCATATGTCTCATCAAAATCTATTCCCTCTTGCTGAGAATAGCCTTTAGCAACCAATCTGGCTTTATTCCTTATGATAATGCCATTTTCATCCATCTTATTTCTGAATACCCATTTTGTATCAATAGGACTCTTGTTCTTTGGTTTGGGTACCAGCTTCCAAACTTGGTTTTTCTCAAATTGGTTTAGCTCTTCCTGCATAGCTAATATCCAATCTGGATCCAATAAGGCTTCTTCCACTTTCTTAGGTTCCTCCTGAGATAGAAAACTACTATACAGACATTCATCTTGAGTAGCTCTTCTTGTTTGCACTTTAGATGATGCATCACCAATGATCAGTTCAAAGGGATGATTCTTGGTCCATTTCCTTTGAGGTGGAAGATGAGCTCTAGATGAGGTGATCTCAGTATTGTCATGATGTGAGACAGCGTTTTGATTTGTTGAAACTCCCCCTGAGTTGTTGGTCCTTTGCAGGGAACTTGGAGTTCCATCAATTAATGATGTAAATTGATTATCAGTTGATGAGCTATGATCAACGGATGCTTCATTAAGTACTTCAACGGATGATGCACAATGTCTTTCAACGGATGCTGAATTTTGTGCATTATCCAGGGGCAAATTTTGTATTCCTTTTGAAGTGTCGTCTCCATCAATCTCTTCTTCACTATCATCACAATATATTTCAATATTGTCAAATTTGAGTCTCTCATAATGTTCCTCATCTGTTAGTCCATCAATCTTTTTATCATCAAACACAACATGCACAGATTCCATAACAATGTTGGTTCTTAGATTGTAGACCCTATAAGATTTTCCAGCTGAATAACCAACAAATATTCCTTCATCAGCCTTTGCATCAAACTTCCCTTTATGGTCAGATTGATTCCTCAGTATAAAACATTTACATCCAAAGACATGAAGAAAGTTTAGAGTTGGTTTTCTTTTCTTGAACAACTGATAAGGAGTCATGCCTTTAGCTTGATTGATCAAAGAAATATTTTGAGTGAAACAGGCACAATTAACAGCTTCAGCCCAAAAATATGTTGGTAACTTTGATTCTTCAAGCATTGTTCTGGCAGCCTCAATTAAAGATCTGTTCTTTCTTTCAACTACCCCATTTTGCTGAGGTGTTCTTGGAGCTGAGAACTCATGCATGATTCCATTTTCTTCACAGAACAGCCTTAATGTCAAATTCTTGAACTCAGTTCCATTGTCACTCCTGATGTTTCTTACCTTCAAGTCAGGATGATTATTGACTTGCCTGATGTGATTGATAATGATTTCACTTGCTTCAGCCTTTGATCCAAGAAAATAGACCCATGAGAACTTTGAGAAATCATCTACAATCACTAAGCAATATCTTTTTCTTGCTATTGACAATACATTGACTGGTCCAAACAAATCCATATGTAGCAGCTGTAATGGTTCATCAATTGTTGTTTCAAGCTTCTTCTGAAATGATGCTTTCCTTTGTTTGCCTTTCTGACAAGCATCACACAGACCATCCCTTGAGAATTCAACAAGAGGAATTCCTCTTACTAAGTCCTTTTTGACTAGATCATTCATTGTCTTGAAATTCAAATGGGATAGCTTCTTGTGCCATAGCCAACTCTCAACTGAACTTGCTTTGCTGAAGAGACAAGTAATAGATTCTGCATCTGTAGAGTTGAAGTCAGCTAAGTACACATTTCCTTTTCTAACTCCAGTTAGAACCACTTTGTTGTCTTTCTTACTAGTGACAACACAGGCTTCAGAATTGAAGGAAACTGTATTCCCTCTATCACATAGTTGACTGATGCTCAGTAAGTTGTGTTTGAGACCATCAACTAATGCAACTTCTTCAATGATGACATTCCTTGTTGAAATCAAGCCATATCCCATAGTAAACCCTTTGCTGTCATCTCCAAAGGTTATGCTGGGGCCAGCTCTCTCTTTAAACTCTGTGAGCAGGGAGAAATCTCCAGTCATGTGTCTTGAACAGCCACTGTCCAAGTACCATAGATTTCTTCTATTTTCCTGCACACCACAAAATCAATCAATTTGATTTTGGTACCCAAGTTTCCTTGGGTCCATTCTTGTTAGCCTTTCTCCTAGACTTCATTCCTCCTGCATCTTTAGACTTAGGTGAGTTTGAGTCAACCTTGGTCTTAGATGTGGTTGGTTGAGGTGTAGGGTTAGTCACAACATTATCCAGCACATTTATAGAATTATTAGGCATGGATTGTGCATACATGTTATTCCACATTGGCATATTGTATGGCATTTGAGGCATACTGAATGCAGCAAGATAAGGATTGTTAAAATATGGCATGTTTGCATAATGTGCATAAGGATTTTGTTGAGACATAACAGGCATAGCATGTAGAGGTGATACAGACATGTTAGGCATGGAAGAGGGTACAGTTATGGGAGATTTCTTAATAGATTTACAATTAGCAGATAGATGATTAACACTACTACAATGCACACAGCTTTTTCTAGGAGCATACTTATCAGGTGTGTAATTGTTATGTTTGTTAACTCCTACCTTCCCATTTCTGTTGGATTTCCTTTTGGATTCCTTTTTATCCTCAACCATCTTGAGCCTATTGTTTAACTGTTCTAAGGTCATGTGCCCTACATTCACCTTTCTGACATCTTTGGATGTGTTTGCTTCTTCTTTGACAAAGTTCTTTGAAGTTGAACCAAACTTTTTGTTGAGTTTCTTTAGATTTTCTCTTTTAGAAACATCTGCCTGTTTTAATTGAGGAACCTTCAACGGATGTTCCTTTTCTTCCTTCAACGGATAACTTTCATCATCCGTTGATTCCACATCCGTTGACAGTCCATCAATTAATTCCAGTTTCTTTTTATTTTTATCCCAGGCAGTTTCACAGAATGATTCAATTCCTTGGACTTTGGCAATTTGAGCACTTACATCCCTAGATGTTTTCCAGGCTTTAATCACCTCTTGCTCTTTCTCTAATTGATTGGAAAGTATTTCTACTTTCTTAACAGATTCAGCTAGTTCATTCTCAACAGATATACAATGCAATTTGGTTTTCTCTAGGTCAATCAACTTATTTTCTAACACAGTATTTCTATTGCTTAAAAACAGATTGTTCTCTTTGATCCTACTATTTTCTTTAGCAAGAGATTTAAGAGACACACGCAAATGATACAATTCAGTAGACATGTCATTGAAAGCATCATTGCACTCTTCTTTAGTAAGCTGTGTTAAATCAGTAGTGATTACCTGATTGCTTGATGAACTAACTTCGTTTTCTTCAGAATCAGCCATGAGAGCAAGGTTGACATAATCCACATCTTCATCCTCTTCATCTCCATCAGCTGCCCAGTCCTTTTCTTGAGTAATGAAAGCCCTTTCCTTCTGTTTGAGCAGATCAAAATATTTCTTTTTGTAATCTACTTGTTCAAATTTCTTCTTTTCAGAGGTTGGCTTTCTGCACTCACTTGCAAAGTGTCCACTTATACCACAATTAAAACACTTGAACTTGGATTTGTCCACCATGTTCTTATAGGGTTTAGTGGCTCTAGTGTTTTTCCTGAACTTCATCTTTGCAAATCTCCTGGACAGAAATGCAAGATGCTCATCAATACCATCAGAGTCATCTTGACTGGAGTTGTCTTCATTTTCAGCAACTTGCTCTTTACCCTTGTCTGATTCTGGATTTCTTACACCATCTTTGGAGCTTGATGTAGATCTCACAGTTTCTTTTCTGCATGCTTTCTCATTTTCAGCTACCAATGCAACTGAACCTCCTTTCTTTCTCCCCCTCTCCAATACCTCATCCTGTTCCAACTCTAGTTCATAAGTCTTCAAGATTCCATATAATCTTTCAAGAGTAAAGTCCTTATAATCCTGAGAGTTTCTTAAGGAAACAGTCATGGGTTTCCATTCCTTTGGTAAGGATCTCAAAAATTTAAGATTTGAATCCTTCACCTGGTACACTCTACCATACAGCTTCAGTCCATTCAACAGCTTTTGGAATCTATTGAATGTGTCATTTAAAGATTCATTCTCTTCAAAATGAAAGTACTCATACTGTTGAATGAGAAGCTGCATTTTGTTCTCTTTTACTTGTTCTGTACCTTCACACAGCAGCTGAACTGTGTCCCAAACCTCTTTGGCAGTTGAACAATTTATCACATTATCAAACATATCCTTGTCAAGACCATTAAACAAAATGTTCATAGCCTTCTTATCCTTGTGGACTTCTTCTGTGTCTTCCATTGTCCATTCTGCTCTAGGTTTTGGAATGGATTGACCAACAGCAATTGTGGCCGTAGCAACTGTGGCTACTTTGTGGGGAATGTGAGGACCATTCTCAATGCAGTTTACATAACCTTCATCTTGGGAGAGTAGATGAAGGTGCATTTTCACCTTCCAGTGGTGATAACTGTCTTTGTCAAGAACTGGGATCTTTACTCCAATATCCTTCTTACTCATCTTTGTTAGATTCCAAGATCTTTAAACTCTTTGTGTGTCAAGAGCTCGCTCTGATACCAATTGTTATTCCTAGAGGACTAACAATGAGATTTACAGAAGGGGGGGGGTTGAATGTAAATCTCAAAACTTTTTCAGGTTTTGAGAAGTTTATTAAAGCAGTGTGTTCTAGATGAACAAGTGTATGAATTGCTTTGAGCTAATGCAGACAGATATATATTCAAACATAAAATGTAAAGAACACAACAAACTTTAAAAACTTTTCTGGTGGATTTGTTGTTCCACCAGAGATGGTATATTAGAAAATCTGTGTTCAACAATGTTGATCACAGCTGCATCCTAGTACAAACTAGATGAATTTTCTCTCAAGATATTTCTTAACAACTCTGGAAAATCTCTTACTAATTACTAGCTTCTTCTTGGTTTATATATTACCAAGTGTACAAGTGAAAAACAATATAAAATTACAATAGTAAAATAAGTTCTTCACTTGCTTCTTTTCCTGTTCAATCAAGTACTTTGTTGACTATTGCATCTTTGTACTAAAGAAGAACGGCTGCTTTTTCTGTTGATCCTGAAATTCGGCTACCACATCTCAGTTTTCTCTGTCAACCCATGTGCCTCTGTTTGTAGGTACAACTACCACTTATCAACGGCTAATTAGCAGAACATCCGTTGAAGCTTTCATCCGTTGATGACTTCATCCGTTGAAGGATGTTATCCGTTGAAGCTTTCATCCGTTGATGCTCTCATCCGTTGAAGGATGTTATCCATTGAAGCTTTTAGAGACATCCGTTGAAGCTTAGCTTCTCATCCATTGAAGGTCTTTAAGTCATCCGTTGATACCACTTCATTTATACAAAATTACAAGGCATGAAATATTTACAATTGGCCTTCCTATCTGCATATCATCTAGTAGAGCAACTTCAATCTGTATTCATATCAGAATTTGAGCAGTTGTAGATCTTGACTTGGCTTCACTTTCTGATCTCTCTGATGTCAGGAGTTGTTCTGAGATAGTTCTTTAACAAACATCTCTCAGCATATCTGAGTTCATCAATCATCCTCCTTTTAGCATCTTTAAGTTCTGCAGAATCTTCACCAGTTTGGAAGATAGCAGCCCTGAGATCATTAATTCTAGCTTTCCTTATGTCCTGATCCAGTCTGATCAAATATACCTTGTCAGACTCAAGATTGAATTCTACAGCCTTATAACCCAGAAAGGTAGTTATAATCTTAGCAGAGTTAAGCTTCATCTCAACAATATCACCCTTGTGATCTCTGTACTTTGGAAGATATGTGCTGTCAGACTTTACAGAATAAAGCCTTTTCTGTCTCTGAATTTGATTCTTCAAATAGTTTGCAGCACTTTCTGTTATTCTGTCATTCACTTGAAGTAAGAATAATACATGTTCCAATTCTTCAAAATACTTCAGTGGAATAGTATTTTCCCTAATATGATAAACCCTACCATCTGTCATGAAGTACAACAAGATGTGTTCTTTCAAGTAGGTATGGTAAACCATCTGTACAGATTCTAGTTGATTCAATCTTTTAGGAGTTGCTCCAATACCTGGTTCACTTAAGGAAGTTGGATCATTGGTTGTGTTCTGTACTCTTCTTTCATCAGCACTACCCAATCCAGATTTATCTCTTGCTTCCTTTCCAGTAACCACTCTTGCTTCAAAACCACTTGATGCAGTCTTCAAAGGTTGAGTCTGTTTGGCTTTGGTGAATCCTGGTAGGAGTAACTTTGAGGGTTTAACATGAGCAATGTCAGAGGTTTCCTTGTCCTTATCTTCTGATATCAAGTCAACTTGAGCTATGTCAGAGGTTACTTGCTTCTTTGTAATATCAGAACTAACTATATCTTGACTCTGAACAACTTGAGCCATGTCAGAGGTTGTCTTAGAAATCTTCCTTGAAGTCAGAGTAAGATCAGCATCTTCAACAGTAATTTCTTCATACACAGGAGCACATAAACCTTTATAGGTTCACCAACATTTTCTTTGCCCTTGGACCTTGGATCTATCTGCAATTATGATTTGACCTTGGTTGCTTCTGGATTTGTCCATTCTTTTATCACAATGCCTTTGGCCTTAGGAAGTTTCTTTTTACCAATAGAAACTTCAGATTTAGAATTGACTTTTTCTGACTTAAGTCTAGCTTCTTCTTCCATCAGACTCTCCAAGTCCATTCCTGGATTTTCTTTCAGAAATAACTGTCTTGAAATTTCTTCATCAAGATCCAAAAGTTCATCAGAACTTATTCTTTTACCAGTATCAGAAGTAATTCTTTTTTCAGTATCAGAACTTGTTCTATGACTTGTAGCTTCAGCTCTTCTTGATGAGAAACCACTACCTTGACCATGACCTCCACCCATTCCAGAGTTTCCCTGGTCATCTTTTTTATCATCCTTCCCCTTCAGTGTCTTAACAGTTTTGCATTTGGACTTAATTACCTTCTTCCCCTTTTTGACATCAGCAGGTAATAGAAGAGAGACAAGCAATTCCACTAAGGATTGGATTTCATCGAGTTGAGATTGCTGAGAAGCTTGATTTTTCAAAATATCATCAATCTGAGACTGTTGCTTCTCTTGGGTCTTCTCAATATAAGCAACTCTGTCAAAGGTAGGTTGGAAGAAAGTTTTCTTGTCAATTTTCTTAATCGTTTCTTGCTTGAGCAATTCTTCCTAAATTTTATGTAACTCTACATGAGTTGTTGAATGTAGACCTTGCAGATGTCTAGTACCCAATGCAGTGACTCGAAGCTGTGTTTTGAAATCAGCATTAATTAACATCTCATCAGCTTTTGCCAAGTGCTCAGCAAGAATCTTTTCAGATGGAACAAAGGTAACTGTGTTCCATTCCTTAGTCCACTCCTGTCCTCTAGGAGTTTCACTCCAAGGTACTAGTGCTTCTCCTCGAACAAACTTCTTGACTAGTTCAGATTTAGAAACAGTCTATTGAGGTGCATGTCCTGAAGGACCAGCTTCATCAGCATCTGTATTTATAGCAGCATCACCAGTATCATCAGCATTTGAAGCATTAGAACTGACAGAATCAGCATCTTCTGTTAAAAGAACAGTATGAGAAGTAATTGAGACTTCAACATCCTCTTCTAAGTGCTGATCTGCTTCCAAGTTCTGATCAACATCCATATTCTGATGCTCACCTATATTCTGATCATCAACATCTAGATGCAGAGAAGGTGTTGCAGACAATTCTGGAGTTTCATTAGCATTAGTAAGTGGTGTTATTGATGGATTTATTGCTGTTGGAGCTTCTAAATAGAGAACCTCAGGCACAACTAGATTGTGAATATCAATTTCAGCACTTGTGCCTGGGTCTTCAGTAGATACTGGTTCATGTACAGGAGACACAGGTGGTGTAGATGCTTTATCTGTAGCAGTAGCTTCATGAGTTGGTGACAATGAAGAGGGAGATGCAGTAGCTCCAGCAAATTCTGGCTCTTTTGAGATCAGAGATTCCTAATCTCCTTCCTTAGCTGCTGCTTCCTCATCATCTGAAGCTGACCTGTGAGCTCTCTGTTTCTTTCTTTTCTTTGAAGGTGTAGATTCCTTGGGAGTTTCAGCATAAGACATTCTTCTAAGCCTTTTGAGAAGCTTAGATCCCCCAATTCCAGTATCCTTCTAAGAAGAGACCTTCTCAGCTTCTTGTATAACAGGATCTGACACAGGAACCTGTTCCTCACTATCTGACTCATCTCTCGGAACAAACTTCCTTCTCTTCTGTGTTGTCTGAGGTACAGTCTTTGTCCTCTTGGGCTTGGAAGATGAAGGCTTCACAGTATGTGCTGATGATGAAGGTTGAGGTAGCTATGAAGTTTTGAGATATGTCCTGACAGAAGGTTGAGTAGATTGAGGTGTATGTGTGGTATGTTCTGATGGTTGTTGAGTTGTCTGGGTGGTGGTGGTGGGTTGTACAACAGGGTAAACAGATCTGTAGGTTAGAGGATCAGCATTTACCAAGATCTGTTTTACAGACTGAGGTATCTGTAAGGGTCTAACCACCTTTTTCTTAAGGTCAGCATTTACCAAGTCATTAAAAGCACGTTTTGCAAGTTTAAAAGGTGGAAATAAAGAGCTGGCCGATTGGGGTTCATTAGCACAGCAAAAGGTATATATAAGCTGACAGAATCTAGCAAAGTAAACTAAATTTCTATCCTCTGTCATCCTATCCCCAATGAAGCCTAGCACAGCACTTGCAAAATCAAAATGAGTTTGGTAAATAATGGCATACCCGATGTGCTGACTCATGATTGGAATGGCATCAAAGTTGGAACATTTATTGCCAAATGCTTTAGTGATGCAGTCGAAGAAAAAGCTCCATTCCTTTCTGATATGTGCTCGTTTCAACTGTCCAAGCTTGGCCAAACTCTTCTCATACCCCAAATTGGCCATGAGCTGCTGTAGAACTGGTTCCTCCGGTGTTGAGAAAATGCAGCCTTCTGGTAAGTGTAGAGCTTTACGAACTGCTCCAGGAGTTACCACATGCTCAACATCATTGACTTCGAAAATAATACTTGGAGTGCCAGTAGCACCACCATTGTCAAAATGCCCAGTCCGCCAAAACGTCAGAACTTGTTGGCTAGAAATGACTTGAGGCTGGGTCAATGCATACCCAATTTCACTGTGTGCTAGAAGATCTTGCACAAAGTGTAACTCAGATGGAGCTTCATCATGATTTAAGATTGCATCATAGTTGTTGGGAACGAACTTGGCTCCATCTATGATCAAATCCTTAGGTGCCATAAGAAAAATTGAGAATTAAGGTTGCCTGTAAGGTGTTTGATAAAATGTCTGTACGAAAAACAACGTCAGGAGATGAGAGAGAATAGAAGTAAAGAAAGATAAAGTATGAAAGTAAATAAAAGATTTTATAATCTTCTCTCTCTTTTACTTATACACGATAGAAAAAGTAACCGTTGGACACCTGTCAGACATGCAGCAGTAAAGAATAATTAATGGGCACGGGAAAACAGTAATCATTACTTATCACATGCAGTTTTTCAAGGAAAAACCGTTCCACTTACCAAGTAATCCCATTAATCAAGGTAATTCAGTTTTAATTTAAAATTTAAACTGTTTCCACTTATTAAATCATTTTTACTACGAAACCAATATTCTGTAAAAATACATCAGGTGAGAGAATGACCAAAAAATAAATCAAGGAATCAGGTACTGCCACGTCAGAATCAGAACTTGATTTTTATCAGTAATAAAATGGTCATCAGAATATGGATAAATCAGGATTTAAAAATGTATCAGAATTTCAAACAACTCAGAGACAACATCTTGCAAAAATATAAAAATTCCATTAATATATTAAGAGAATACATTCATGAAATTGAAATTACAGCACAAGATTACAAGAGTGTCCTAAGCTACAAAGCCTATTTCTTCTTCCTACTCTCTACAAACAGAACAGCGAGACGAATGATTCGCTCTTGCTGTCGAAGAGCTTCCAGCCGTGCTTCTTCCAATCGCTCAACATGGCGATGGTAATCCATATAAAAGAACAAGAGGTTTGTCAGAACCTCTTGGGGAACAGAGTCCCAAACATTATCAGGAATAGCAGTAACATGCCATTCTTGCTGCCACTCTGGACAGCTCATGGTGAGAGAGAAGGTATCATAGTTTAGAGCTAAGTTGTAGTTCACCATGATTGTGATGAGAGAGAAATAGATGAGAGTGAGAGCTTGAGAGTTTGAGAGAAAATGAGAGATATACTGACTGGAGTGAAGTGTTGGTTTTTATAGGCAATGGAATGCCAGGAGACGCAAGGAAAATTTAATGCTGACAGGTAGAAATAATTCTACCTCATCTCCCTAGACTGAGGAGAATAAAAACAGCCATTGGAAGTGTAAAACAGGGTTTAATGCGCACAAGAAACAAGTAAATATTACTGTGCATGGACATGTACCACTAACCCTAATTGTATTGACTATTAATATTCCACCCAAACATATTCTGATTTAAAATAAGACTGTTTCAGATTTTAACCACAAATAAGTCAAGTAAAGAATCAGAATTTAATATCAGCACTTAGACTTATATCAGAACTTAACAGTCATCAGAACATGATTTCTTAACTCGAAAAGTGAATGCCTATCTTTGTAATCTTCACACAAATTCTGATTTCGGTTCTTCAGAACTTAATCATCGGAACTTTCATCAGAACCTGTCCTCAGAATTTATGCAATCTGACACATAAACTGTTCATCTAAAACAACATTGATCACCACAGTAATTTTCATCATTCATATGGAGTGTAAGTGTGTGCATTAAGCTAAATATCAGACAAAGAGTAAATCTGATTCACTTCAGTACATCTTAGAAATAAGGCATAACTAAGAACTTTACTTAAAACCTGTCATTATTCTGAAGCCTACTATTGAATGAGTTCATGCATGAGTCCACCTCAACTGTTTTGTGCTTATTTTATGCATCTTTTGAAATTCCATTTTACAGTGGCTTCTCAGTGTAAGTGAGTCACGACTGCTTATCAGAATTTATGCTATTATCAGAGTATTTCTCCAGTAATCATAGAGTGTGAAAAGTCACCAAGAAAAATAATTATTTGCTTTTCTGATGCATATTACTTAATACCAGCAATGCACTTGGGTCGTCCCTTCCACATTTTTACTCTAGATCTCAAAGGAGTACCTGATTTTTATTCCTTGTTCTTTTCCTCTTTTTTTTGATAAGTGAGGTTTATCAGCACTTAGTACATTCAGCAGATTTACTAACATCAGAACTTAACAGATGAGAAGCATTATTCTAGTTTTGGACTTAGTAATAAGATAGACAAAGTAAACTTAACTAAGCTCAATATCAGAATTTGCTTGTGTCAATAGATTTCCACATAAATAATTACTTCTAACATGGAATCTCTAGTATATTAAAGACTACTAGGTCAGCATCTAGCACAGTATCCTCATAGGATTGAATAGTCACAGAAATATTCATATCACTATCAGAGTTTAGAAATTCACATCAGACAACAATCAGTACTTAAACAATTTTCAATTAAGCACAGAATATACAAAGAGAGTAATATCTGTAAATACTGATCATAAAGTCTGATGCATCAGAACAAAACTAAGCAGATTTAGAGAAAGAACCTGAAACTATTCCAAGTTCATTTACCAATCTTGTAAAAGTAGCTTCATACAGTGGTTTTGTGAAGATATCTGCTAGTTGTTGATCTGTTGGAACAAAGTGCAATTCCACTGTACCTTCATCCACATGTTCCCTTATAAAGTGGTACCTAATACTGATGTGCTTTGTCATTGAGTGTTGAACTGGATTACCTGTCATAGCAATAGCACTTTGATTATCAAAGTAAATAGGGATTTTAAAATATGTTAACCCATAATCCAGTAACTGATTCTTCATCCAGAGAATTTGTGCACAACAGCTTCCTGCAGCAATGTACTCTGCTTCTGTAGTTGATGTGGAAATTGACTTTTGTTTCTTGCTAAACCAAGAAACCAGTCTGCCTCCAAGAAATTGGCAGCTTCCACTTGTGCTTTTCCTGTCAATTTTGTAACCTGCAAAATCTGCATCTGATTAACCTATTAGTTTAAAATCTGATTCTCTAGGATACCACAATCCCAGATCAGTTGTTCCCTTAAGATACTTGAAGATTCTTTTCACAGCTGTTAAGTGAGGTTCTCTTGGATCTGCTTGAAATCTTGCACAAAGACAGGTAGCATACATGATATCAGGTCTACTAGCAGTTAGATAGAGTAGAGAGCCAATTATACCTCTGTAATCAGTAATATCTACTGATTTACCAGTATCCTTATCCAGTTTTGTTGCAGTGGCCATGGGAGTGGATGCACTTCAACAATCTTGCATTCCAAATTTCTTCAGCAAATTTCTGGTGTACTTGATTTGACAAATAAAAGTGCCTTCTTCATTTTGCTTGACTTGAAGGCCCAGAAAATAGCTAAGTTCCCCCATCATACTCATTTGATATCTTGACTGCATCAGTTTGGCAAACTTCTTGCAAAGTCTGTCATTTGTAGAACCAAAGATGATATCATCAACATATATCTGAACCAGAAGTAAGTCATTTCCATGATTGAGGTAGAACAGTGTTTTGTCTATAGTTTCTCTGTTAAATCCACTTTCCAGAAGAAACTGAGCTAAAGTCTCATACCATGCTCTTGGAGCTTGCTTAAGGCCATAAAGTGCTTTATCAAGCCTGTAGACATGATCTGGATATTTGGGATCTACAAAGCCTGGAGGTTGTTCCACATATACTTCCTCCTCCAATTCTCCATTAAGAAAAGCACTTTTCACATCCATTTGAAAGACAGTAAACTTTTTGTGAGCAGCATAAGCTAAAAATATCCTTATAGCTTCCAATCTAGCAACTGGTGCAAATGTTTCATCATAATCAATTCCCTCCTATTGAGAATATCCTTTTGCAACCAACCTTGCTTTATTCCTTGTAATTATGCCATCACTATCAGTTTTGTTTCTGAATACCCACTTTGTACCAACAACAGATCTGTTCTTTGGTCTTAGCACTAGGGTCCAGACTTTGTTTCTTTCAAATTCATTTAACTCTTCCTACATTGCTTGCACCCAATCAGCATCTTGAAGAGCTTCTTCCACTTTCTTTGATTCAGTCTGAGAAAGAAAATAATTGTAAAGACATTCACTTGAAGTAGCTGTTCTAGTTCTGACACCTGCATCAGGATTTCCAATTATTAAGTCAGGTGTATGTGATTTAGTCCACTTCCTTGCAGATGGAAGGTTTTCTCTAGAACTGGATGCTCCCCCATGATCCATGCTATCTTCATCAACATTTTCTGATGCTCCCCCTGAAACTATGCTCTCTGAGTTAGATTCTTCAGAATTTAAGTTTTCAGAACTATCAGTACTTGGCTTATCAGAACTTGACGAATCAGAACTTGAAGAGCCAATTGTATGTTCTGATGCTTCTTGAGATGTGGTTGTATCTTCAGTATGATCCCCCTGCACAGGTGCATCTTCCTTTGGCGTAGTCACCCTATTTTCAATAACATCAGAGTTTAATCCATCAGAGTTTGCAGTATCAGGATTTAGACTGTCAGGATTTTCAGTATCAGAATTTAAGTCTTCATTTTCAAATCTCAGCTGATCATGATCATCAAAGGAGACATTGATAGATTCCATGACAACCCTTGTTCTTAAATTGTAGACTCTGAAGGCTTTTGTGGAAAGTGGATATCCAACAAAAATTCCTTCATCAGCTTTTAAGTCAAATTTGGATAGTTGTTCAGGATGAGTCTTAAGAACAAAACACTTGCATCCAAATACGTGAAAATACTTCAGATTTGGCTTCTTTTTCTTCACCATCTCATATGGTGTCTTTCCATGCTTGTTAATGAGTGTTGCATTCTGAGTAAAATAAGCAGTCTGCACAGCTTCAGCCCAGAAATATGTTGGTAGCTTTGCTTCATCAAGCATAGTTCGTGCAGCTTCAATGAGAGTTCTATTCTTTCTTTCAACAACTCCATTTTGCTGTGGAGTTCCAGGAGCAGAAAATTCCTGCTTGATTCCATGGTTTTTGCAGAACTCTTCCATTATCAAATTCTTGAACTATGTGCCATTATCACTTCTTATTTTCTTCACGGAATCTTTGTTCAATTTATCCAGTTGCTTGACATGATCAATCAAGATAAATGCAGTTTCACTTTTTCTGTGCAAGAAATACACCCATGTGTATCTAGTGAACTCATCCACTATGACCATAGCATATTTCTTCTTTGCAATAGACATGACATTCACTGGACCAAATAGATCAACATGTAGTAGGTGATAAGGCTCAAGAATTGATGATTCAGTCTTGCTCTTGAATGAAGATTTCCTTTGTTTAGCCTTCTGACAAAAATCACAAAGGCCATCAGGAGCAAATACTGACTTTGGAAGTCCTCTCACAAGATCTTTCTTGACTAGTTCATTTATATTGTTGAAATTTAAATGAGTGAGTTTCTTGTGCCAGTTCCAGCTTTCTTCAATTGATGCCCTACTCATCAGACATATTGCAGAGCCATCAGTACTTGTTGAAAGCTTGGCTTCATAAATGTTACCATGCCTGTATCCTTTCAGAACAACTTTTCCTATAGATTTACTTACAACTTCACAGTGTTCTTCAAAGAAATTCACATGATAACCTCTGTCACAGATTTGACTAACACTCAGCAGATTGTGTTTAAGTCCTGAGACCAGAGCTACTTCTTTAATGATGACATTCCCAATATTGATATTGCCATATCCCAATATTTTTCCAATGTTGCCATCTCCATAAGAAACACTTGGGCCAACCTTCTCCACAAAGTCTGATAGCAGGGCTTTATTTCCAGTCATATGATTAGTTTTAAGGACCCAGATTTGCTTGGATCCTTTGGACTTATTAAGTTTGTTAATATTTGCAGCGGATTTAGCATCAGAGTTTATGTTAACATTTTTCTTATCAGAATTTACACTATCAGACTTTGAATCAGAACTTACACTAGAAGGAACAATGCTAACTTTCTTTAAAGAAGGTTTTATTTGATAATAATCATAGTACATACTATGATATTCCTTACAAGTATAAATGGAATGCCATAAACTACCACAATGAAAACAAGGATTTTATGGCTTATATCTAACAGACTGACTCTTAACTCCTGACTTTGAAGGTAAGGAGTTTATGTTCTTATTCTTCCTGCAAAAAGAAGCCAGATGGTTAGAACTTCCACAGTTATGACACGTTTTTCTAGGAGCATCAGGAACAGGCTTATAATCATTGCTTTTATTCACACCTTCCTTTTCATTCCTATTTTTCCTAGGTGATTTTACCTTGTTTGCATTCTTAACTTCTTTCAGCTTATGCTTAAGCTGCTTCTTTGTCATTAAGCCTACGTTTACTTCAATTGTCTTTTCCTGTTTTAGTTTTTCAGAAGTTAATTCCTTTTTAACTTCTGATTTCTCAGTATCAGACTTTACAGCTACAAACTTAACAGGTTTTAACTTTGATTTTTGTTTAACAACTATAGGCTTAATTTCTACAGTTCTTTTATCATTCTTATCATCTCCATAGCCTAAGCCCTCTTTCCAGTTTCCACTACTTAACAAATTCTGAGTTGTTCTGCCAGAGTTAGTCCAAGTCCTGATAATCTCTCTTTCCTTCTCTAACTCAGTTTTTAGAGATTCATTCACTTTAAGTGCTTCATCCCTAACATAGAAAGTATCATCTCTATCTTTCTGAGTTTGATGGAACATGACTAACCCTTTTTCTAAATAATCATTCCTCTTTTTACAAGCAAGATTTTCAGAAGTTAATCTTTCACATGTTAAAGTTTGACCTCTATAGCTAATGAACATGGTCTTAAGATATCTTCTCAACTCATTAATATCATCAGTATGAAAGGCATAAGTAGTTTGAGGTACCTTTAACTCAGCAGATTCAGTAATGCTTTCAGCATTTGCCATATCAGCATTTGCCATCAAGGCATAGTTCTCCTCACTTTCAGAATCTGAGGTGTCTGTCCAGCTTTTCTTCTTTGTGACAAGAGCCTTGCCTTTGTCACTCTTCATTTTCTTGCAATCAGGAGATATGTGGCCTTTCTAACCACAATTGTAGCATTTGACATTTGTGTAATCTCCTCTGTCAGACTTTCCTCCTTTGCCTTCAGATTTTCTGAAATTCTTCTTATCAGAACTTGTACCTTTCCTGAAAAACTTCTTTCCCTTCCTGAACTTCCTGTATGCAATCTTTGTGATTCCTTTCACCATAAGAGCATACAGCTTCATCATCTCTTCATCAGCATCCGTCTCAGGCAAGCTTTCAGATTCTGAGTCATCATCACTATCAGAACTTGATGACTCAGTATCAGACTTTGTGAAGAGCGCTTTACCCTTGCCTTTCCTTGAGGTGGCTGCCTTGGGAGATTCTTCTTCGGCCTTAAGAACAACTGTTCTTGTCTTTCCTCCTTTCCTCTTGCTTCTTTGTTCCATCTCAAGTTCATGAGTCTTGAGCATTCCATAGATTTCATCAAGAGTTGTTTCATCAAGATTATAGTTGTCTCTTATAGTTGTTGCCTTCAAATCCCAGCTTTTAGGAAGAGCTAACAGGAATTTAAGGTTTGAATCTTCAAGATCATACTCCTTATCAACCAGTGAAAAATCATTCAAGAGTTTGACAAATCTATCATATAAATCAGTCAATGACTCATTAGCCTTTGAGTCAAAGTGTTCATACTCTTGAGTGAGTATTGTCTTCCTATTCTTCTTGATCATATCAGTTCCCTCACACCTTGTTTCCAAGGCATCCCATATCTCCTTTGCAGTCTTGCAGTTAATTACCCTATTTGACATTACATTATCAATGGCACTATGCAGTAAGTGTCGTACCTTAGCATCCTTAGCAATTGATGTGATATCTTCAGCAGTGTAGTCACTCTTCTCCTTTGGTACTGACTTTGCTGCTTCACCTGCAACTGCAACAGCGAGCTTGGTTGGTTTGTGAGGCCCTTCATTGATTCTGTCAAGATATTCTGGATCAGTTGCTTCCAGAAACATGTTCATCATCACCTTCCATACGGAATATTCAGATGGCTTCAATATGGGAACTCTAATAGTCTCATGTCGACTATGGATTTGTGTCTTTGGTGGTTCTTCAGTTTTGGTGGGCTTGGTTGGAGTTTCTACTTCAGACATGATTATTTTTGGATCTTAAACTGTTTGTGTCTTAACAGATAGGCTCTGATACCACTTGTTAGGTCACACACACTGTAGAGGGGGTGAATACAGTGTATAGCACAATCAAATCGAATTCTAATAACACAAGTAACAGAAAATAAACTTTATTCAAAGCAATAAACTCTGTTACAATATGGAACTGTCCTCTGTCAGTGATGAACAAATATCACGAGAGCTGCTAGGGTTACAATGAATAATATTCTCGATAACGATAACACTTATAGTGTAAACCCTATGTCTGTGTTTATATACTACACAGTTACAAGATAATCACTAATTGATATGGAATATAATTCTGCTTCCTAAAATATATCAATCAGATATCTTTTCTTCCAAGTATTCTATTCTTCATAGAATTCCTTCTTCATGCATATCTCTTCTTACGTTTGTCTTGATCTTCTTTTCCTTTCAATCAGCCTCCTTCCTTATCTAAACGTTTTCTTTAAGTCCTGATATTATCTTCTGATAAATATCACCTGAACCTTAAGTACTGATGACTTAAGTTCTGACTTCAGTATAAGTACTGATTTCAGTTAAGTACTGATTTATCCTGTTTAAGTAAGATCTGAAAACTAAACATAAATCATATTAGTCATGACATTATCAAATATATCTAACACAATATTTGACGTGGTTTAATTTGAATTATATTTGAAGTAATGATTAATATCACAAGGTTTCTTTCGACTTAATATATATAAATTATCTTACGATGCATGAGATCTTGTAGCACTTACCAAATCATTTCCGGTGTAAACGATTTGATTAATTATGAGCAGGCCCATAGGGTATATATCGCAATCTAACAATCAGCATCAGCGTTGTGAAAATGCAAGGGACCAAACCCCCTGACTGTCAGGCCCTGGAATATATAAACAAGAAATTGAACAGAGGAAGGGACCATTTATTACCCCATACATATTTTACAACAATGAACAAAATAAAATCTGTTAGCCTGGTTTTGATAATGATGTATCTGTATAACTTCATCAGTCCTTGGATGCGAGTTGATTCACTCTCTTTAATTTGCTCTTATGGATTATATATGTTAATTTTCTTTTTCTTTTTTGGTTATGTGGCTCTGTTTTGCTTATATAGACTTTCACAATATATCCTTGCCTTGGTTGGATAGACTGTGTGTGGAATGGTTCTTGTGCCAATCAAAGTTTTCTTCCCGTTTAAACTCATCTTTACAAGATTCCTTCAGATGCTTCAGTCGTGCCATTTAAAAGGTAAAATATTATTTTTATTTTTATGTATATGACTGCATATCCATTAACATATGTTGTCTTTTTAGTGTTTTAACTTTAACTTAATGATTTCTAGAACTGATTTTGTTCTGTAGATTAGTTAGGGGCATATGTTTTGGTATCACAATCTAGTAGAGTGTCTCATTTGATTAAAATGAATTATACATCAAGATCTTAAGGAATTTCATGTAGTTCATTTATCTTGTTCCCTGAATATTGAGTTTTTGATTATTTATGATCCTGAATACCATGATGTCACTGGCCTTTTCTAGTTTGGTCTTATGTCCTAAATTTTATTTATCCCAGTATTGAGATGATTATGTATGCTACTACTTTTTTCCTTATATATAAACAGAACTCACTTTGTATAAAATGTTGTTATGCACTTTTGCTGGTTCTGAGAAACACTATGTGATAGTATATCTTTCAATTGATATGGGCCCTTAATTTAAACTAGTGGCCTAACTACTATCTTTGATTGTAGCCGTCAAGATTACTTTGGTTATAGAATCATCATGATTATAACTGAATCACTAATACAGTATTATTACGTCATCTTCGCAGGAATATGGATGATGTAGATAAAACTATGGATTAAATAAGCGAGCAAACAGAAAACATGAAACATATTCAAGAAGCACTGGCCACTCCCATTGGTGAAACAACTGATTTTGATGAGGTATGTTGTTCACCTATATCATTAATTTTATTTTTTGATTCTTGCAGTCCCAGTTAGAATACATTCTTTTATGCTTATCAATGTTCCTTTGATTCAGAAAGTATTCTTTTGTATGAATGTCTTCTTTATGTTGCAGGATGAACTAGAAGCAGAACTTGAAGAATTAGAAAGCGCTGAGTTGGAGGAAGAAAGTCTTCAGCCTGTAGGTAAACCACCTCCTATTACTGTAGGTGGTTTTACCTAGTCAGAAGCGTTCTAACAGCATTCTCATTCTACTTTGTTTTTCTCATTACTACTATGTTTAGATTTTGAATTGTAACTTTAACTTGTTTAAACTTCCGCTTTTGTTTTATGGTTGGTAGACAATTAGTGGTATAAGGATGGTAGTATGGTGATGGTGAAGGTCGTGGTAGTATGGGGAAACTGATGTTATGGTTGGTGGACTGATGTTTATAATTTGTGGATTGTGTTGGTTTTAAGACAATGATCTTATTTATGGGCATGTTAATTTACAAACAGTTCCTAGCAATTTTTTTGTAAAAGCGTTGCAATAGGTCTTTATAGTGTTGCTAATAATCACTAAAAACTTTGCTAAAAACATTAAAAAAATGTTGCAAAAAGGTTGCATCGATACCCCACATGTGGGCCCCATTGTGGGGCCCACAAATATTGTACTGATAGCCCAAACCCTACTATAACACTTTTCAAGACCTATTGCAACCCCATTGGTGTTGCAATAGCATGTTTCTGTAACGGATCACCAAGGGTTGCAATAGGGTGTCATCGGGGTTGCAAAAAACTCTATTGCAACGCCTAAAATTGCAACCCCGAAAAAGAGTCGTCATAGCCTTTTTTTTCTTGCCTTTAGCAACGCTTTTTTGGCCTTTAGTTACGGTTTCTTGGGGTTGCAGATTCCAATCTATGGCGTAGTGATGAGTCGAACACGTAGGTCACAAAGAACGCAACCGGGTCCGGGTTGAACACCGACCGGTTTCCGGAACGAGCCCATATTCTGTCGGTTCAACCGGATATCCAGCGAACTCCGTTCTTGGCCAAACTCAAACGGTTTGCCCTGACTCTTCTTCCCAACATCACAAATACTTGCCCAATAATTTGATACAGCTAGCAACAACAATTACCGACGCCCAAAACTCAAAATTCAGCCATAAAAGCCATTAACGCTGGCGACCGCGGCCTCAATTCTGGCCAACCGATGAACTCAACCAATTTTTTTTTACCAAAATTAACGAATTTTATACCAAAATGAAGCTGACGAAACATATAATTGATTCATATGATCAAAACGAACAAACACGACTTGTATAATTCAGAAAAACGAAAACTAAAAACAACAAAACATAGAAACTCGACTTAATCATCTAGCAATAGAACAAACATGAAATTAACATAAACTGACTCTAAAATACATGATGAAGCTTACTAAATCATCAAAACAAACGAAAAATCACGCTAAGGGCCAATATTCAAGCTCCACAAACTGGATCCAAGTCAACAAACTACATCCAATCCTCAACCAAATTAAAAAAAAAACTGCATCCAAACTCAAACTGCATCCAAATCTAATCAAATCACGTGAAGGGCCAATGTGCCTAAAGTACTATATAGTTAAACTAAAGTAATGTTCCTACAATACCAAATAAATTAAGCAATATCTCGAAGGTTTAATGTGCTAAAATACCAAATAAACTAAACCAATCTCGCGAAAGACCAATGTGTCTAAAATAACAAATAAAGTAAACCAATCGAAACGCTCAATCTGCCTATAGTATTAAATAAACTAAAATACTTACTCGAAGGGTTATTGTATCTAGAGCACCAAATTAAAAAATGAAAATTATTTTTTTTTGTAATTCGGTTTCATGCAAGTTAAAGTTATAGCTGTAGTTAGAAATTTTGAAAAGTAGTTCCGGCGTCAAATTGAAGAAATTGATTCGAGGGTGATTGCTTAGTCAACAGTTTCTGCGTAATTCGTATGTCGAAAATAGATTTTGAAATCGGGAGAAACTTGTTTGAATAGCCTAGAATTGAATGGAAAGTTAAATAGCGAGTATAAATCAATGGAAAAATGAGAAAAGAACATTAAAAGAATTTTGACTAAACAATACCAATATTCCAAAAAGTTGCTTTTGTCTTAAGAAGTTTCAACTTACGATAACCTAGCAACCGAAATAATCCGTGAAAATTTGCATGGTTCCTGTGAGGATGCACGAGTATACAGTATTACTTTTGGCCGCATGCATGTATTCATAATTTCATATATACCAAAAGGTAAACACTAGAACAAAATTTCTTTTTTTTTGCATATGTTCTACGTTATATTCGTTCAACAAGGTATATTAGTTATGTAATTCATTGTACTTGCATGTAAAACCTTCATTTATGTCGTCTTTCATGCACGCTGGTCTAGGTTATCTTTATAGTCAAACATATAATCTTTAGTCAACTATCTGTCTTTACACTCCAAGTTGGTTGAGTTGATTTTTTACGCCGTCTATTGACGGTGCTCGCATTTGTCATTTTCAGCACGTCGCTTAATGCCGAACCTACACTCCAAACTCGAACTCGATTACCTCGCTTAGTAACTTCCTTGCCTATAACTCGTGCGATACGATAATTTTTAATAATATATTTTATAATATAATTTTCAATAGTTGAAAAATAAATTAAAAAATATAATAAATTATAATAATATATATTTTATAATAATTTGAAACTTGACTGAAAATAAATAATATAATATAATATATTGTTTAAATATAGAATATAAAATTTTAAATATAATAAGTTGCTGAATCCATAAGAGCAGTTTAAATATTAATATAATAATATTTTATTATTGTATCCAATGATTCTTATTTTTCTGACTTTAGATCTGACGGTTGTTATTTGTCGTACCAAACAACTGTACCGAGTAACTACCAAACAACTGTACCGAGTAACTACCAAATAGAGGGTGTTCTGCTTATAATAGTATAGTATAGATGGATAGATTAGTTTTATACCTTGCAATACACAGGCTATTGGCAAATTATAAATATAGATTATTTAATTTTAATTTTTTTTGTTTGATTAATTTTATTTATCCTAAAGTATTATTTTAATTAAATTTAACTTCAATTAATTTTATAAATTAAAATTATTGAGGTATCTCATAATTTAGGTATAATATTAGTTTATGTTGTGGTTTTAAAATAATATATTTTATTTATATTTTTAAATCATTTTGTCGATATTTGTATCTCATATATTTATTTATCTTTTAATTATTTTATTTTTTTTAAAATAATATTCTAATTAAATTTCTTGCATTAAATACTCAATTTGTGTTTTGTCCATTCAAATTTTTTTAATAGAATGTTTGTTTGTTGTAATGTCTGATGTATTAATTAATTGATGTAATTTATTTGTACATTTTTTATGCTTTTTTGTTTATGTATTTGTTCCTTTTTTGTATATCTTTTTTATATTTGTTTTGAATTTTTATTTAAAATAATTGCGTATCCTAAATGATTAGAATGAGTTTTATTGAACAAACAATATCTTTGTTTCTTGAGTATATTATGCAAACTACTTTTTTTTAAAAAAAATAATTAGTTTTTTGTTGTACTTTGAACTCTGTACTTTCTGATGTATTAATTAATTTATATATCTTATTTGTAAATTTTTTTATATTTTTTGTTTATGTATTTGTTCTTTATATTTGTTTGTTTGTTTATATGGCTTTTTGATATTTATTTAGAGTTTTTAATTAAAATAATTACGTATCATAAATGATTAGAATGAGTTTTATCGAACAAATTATATCTTTATTTCATCAATTTATTAGAAAAGCTATTTTAAAAAAATGAATTAGTTGCAAGCCATTTTTTTAAAATGAATTAGTTTTTTTCGTTGTATTTACTTCAGTACTTCAACCTAAGCCTCTAAGTGAGGTGCTTTAGTTACGAAATTATATCGTGGTTCAAAATGATATTTTTTATTTAAAATTTTAAAATTTTGTCGATGATTTATCTCTTACTTTTATTTATCTTTTAATTATTTCATTTTTTCTAAAAATATTATTCAATTTTGTTGTACTTTGAACTTCTGGATGTATTAATTAATTGATGTAACTTATTTGTGCATTTTTTATATTATTTATTTATTTATTTATTCTTTATATATATTTGTTTGTTTTTATTATTTTTTATACTTTTTTAGGATTTTTGTTTAAAATAATTACATATTATAAATGATTAGAATGAATTTTATTGAACAAACTACATATTTATTTCATAAGTTTATTAGGCAAACTACTTTTTTTTAAATATTTGTTTTTTTGTTGTACTTTGAACTTCTTGTGTAAGGATGATAATTGTTTTGATTATGAAATGACCTTATAAAAATCATCTAACCGTATCATTTTAAGTGCTTTATATTAATTATATATATAATTTTATTTATCTTTTAATTATTTTATTTTTTCTAAAATATTTCTTTGTTTTGTTGTACTTTGTACTTCTGTACTTTTTGATTTATTAATTAAATGATGTAACTTTTTGCTACATTTTTTAATATTTTCTATTTATGTATTTGTTCTTTATATATGTTTGTTTGTTTCTATAGTGTTTTTTTTATATTTTTTAAAAATAATTACATATCATAAATGATTAAAATGAGTCTTATTGAACAAACTACATCTTTATTTCATGGGTTTATTAGGTAAACTACTTTTTTAAAAAAAAAATTAATTGGTTTTTTGTTGTACTTTAAACTTCAGTACTTCAACTTAGTGTGTATAAGAATGATAGTTGTTTCGGTTATAAAATGACCTTATAAAATATGACGATCAAACCATCTAACAATACCATTTTAAGTGCATTACACTAATTATATATAGGATATAATTATATTAGTTGTAATGTAATTAATTTTTTTGCCCTTTAGTCAGATTTATAATTTTTTATGTAACTAGTATTACTAGAAAATATGATTAAAAGTGATCGGATAAAAGTGGCTGTCATCGAAAATAATTTTTAATGGTCAAATATAAAATTAACTTACTAAATTCTTTGACCAAAAATTGTAAGTGACCGAATGGATTCGGCCGCAATATAAATGACATCCATTTATCGCAATGTAAAAATAAAAATAACCGTTTTTGTTACTTTTGCGGAATATCAGCAGTTATAAAGTTTTTATCCGGATTTTATTAATTTATAATGTAACTGGAAATAATTAATTTCAACTTGTCATCAGAATCGATCAGTATCAAGTGTGACTAAGTTGATCACTCTTGACTTTTTAAGCGGGATATAAAAAATTTGACGAAATTTTAAACTGAAATTTCAAAATTTTCAAAAATAAATATGGCTGTGATCGGTGATAATTAGATTTACGCAAAACGATCACATTTAGTCATTTTTTTGTTTTCTACATGCTATCACACATCTATTTTCTGACAATTTTATAAATGACCGTATATAAGTGGCCGTGGCTGTCCGATCATTTTTAAGTTCTGACCAAAAATAATCACTTGAGTCATAATAGGGACCAGAATTATGCGGTTATTTTTATCGATTAATCTCGTAGTGTAGGATACAATATATGCTTTTTCTCATCCTTGATACACTGAGATGTGTGCATTACTTTCAAATCGTAAGAACGTATTAGCCCTGCGACATTAATTAACTTTTAATTAACAACTCGTTTATCATCTGATAAAAGAAATTACATGAATTATCTATTTTGAATTTTTTTCAATAGTAATTGGTCTTTTAAGGTGGAAAGCAAAGCGATAGGGACAAAAAAAAGAGTAAAATAGCGGCAAAATGAGACCAAATGGGGCCATTTTTTAAAGACAAAATGCAAGGAATTGTCATTCGTCTTTGACATAAAAAAACACACCACTACGGCTCCACCCAACATATTACTCACAAATGCTTGACAAAATCAGGGCTGTTAAAAAAATTCGAAAAATCTGGTATTCGTCCGAAAAATCTGCATCTGTATTTGAGAAAAAGCGGATATTATCCGTATCCGAGAAAAAATGGATATTATCTGTATCCGAATTCGGGGTATTCTAATCCAAAACTAAATACATATATGGTATTTAAATTATATAAATATATAATTGTATATAATTTAAAATTTATTTTTTTAGTTTATAGTATGTGTAAATGTATTAAATAATACGTTTATACAAATTTTATATAATTGTACACATAATTTATACATATATAAATATATTATTTGTATTTAATTTTAGAAAATATTTTATAATCATCGTCAAAACGGTAGGGGCAACAAAAAATTTAAAAAATTTGATATTCGTCCGAAATATCCGCATCCGTATCCGGAAAAAAGCGGATATTATCCGTATCTGAAATAAAACGGATATTATCCGTATCCAATAATTACGGATACGGATACGGATATAGGCCGAATTATCCGTTTAACAAGTCTAGTGAATTGTACAAAATGACTCAAATCTTCCGTGTTTGAACCCAAAAAACACTGCATTACGTCCACATTATTAACATGTTTGGTTTAATTTTTTGTGGAAAACTTAACTCAGAGTAGTGTACGCGGTACAGTGACATTTGTTTTTGGCGAATCCTAACTGTCAAAGTCATATTACTATACTAGTAGGATGTAAATATTGAAAATGGGCTCAGAAATTCATTTTTCATACAAATACATATTGGTTTTATAATATCAGACCTGATAATCCCAGATCACCCCTAGGTCTTCTCCTTGTAGGACCCGGACTCAAACTCCTTTTAAACTGTGACGACGGCCGTGTGCGGTGTAGCTGTAGAGTGGGAACCTACAAAATAGAACCGGAGGGGGGTGGCGTCCCCGCGGCACCTCCGGCGTGAGGATGAGAAAGGGTTTTGAGGAGAAGAAAGGCAAAGTTGGGATTATGTAGATATGTTTGTGAGGAGTATGTGTGTGCATGTAAGTATAAGTGAGAGAGAGTATATATGCTTGTAACCTGTAATCTTCCTTTTGTTCTATCTTTTATAGGCCTCCTACTAGGGTTTAGGGGTTTGTCCCTTTTCATCTGAACCGTAGGTTGGCCTTTTGGACTGTAGGGCATCTGGACGCTTGGGATGCGTCAGAGTACTATTATATCCGGATCGTAGGAGCGTCTTGGATCCCGGGTACCTGGACGGTGGTGATGCTGCCACGTGTCCAGGGCTCCTCAAGTTCAACGCTGAATCCGTCAGAGTACTGTCAGATCCGGACCGTAGGAATGTTCTGGATCTCGGGAACCTGGACGGTGGTGATGCCGCCACGTATCCTGGGATCTTGTATTTGGGCCCTGAGCTTCTTCACTTGGGCCTGAATTGTTTATGGGCTATCAAGACCCCTACAAAACACCTTCTCTTCTGTCGCCAAATGGATCCCATGAAAAAAATCGTAAGCCTCTTTCCGACGCTACTCCCCTCATATCTGAACATCTTTTGTAAAAATTACACCTGACAATTAATAGGAAGGACAAAAAAAGAGGAAAAAAGATCAAACTAGAACACAATCTAATAACTAAAAAATAAGACCAATTTCTGGGGACGTAAATTCAAAACCAAAACTACGACTCATATTTGTATATGTTCAAAGTGATTTGAACTAATGAATAGTTTATCCATTTCTCTTCTATTCTAGTACTCTATCTGAATATTCTTTGCAAAATTATTTTAAATCTATTATTCTCTGTCTTGTAATTTATTTTGTTTAGATTAGATTATCTTTCATCTTCATAGCATAATCGGCTCGTTCTTTTTAACTTTTCGGTTCCGTATTTTTTTTTCAATTGCCTTGAAGTGACTGTAAAATATATTTCTTAACTGTGAAAGTAACAAAAATGGAGCAATACAGTAGTAGCGACACATAAGCTAATTAAAATAATCAACAATTTGCTGAGTTTCATTTTCATTCCAACAACATGGAAGTGTCGTTTGTTCTTCAGTGAAGTTGTCGTTTAATATCTCATGTTTAAATTTCAACCCCGCTTTGGCTACGTGATTACAACTCTCCTATGAAACTACGAATATAGGCGTCAAATTGATTGACTTTAAATCTCGCTACTTGTCTACTTTTCTCCAGTTTCATTTTCTACACGTGGAACCGTAGGGACGGACGGACGGTGGTTCGTAGACTTCAATTTTTTTAGTCTAAGTGGACCCCACTGACGCACTACCTTACGTATTTTTTATTAAAACTTTTAAACACTTTTTCAACCCTACAACGTCAATCTTCATACACTCTTTGTCCGAGTCTTCTCCTTTCATCTCATACTCTTCCCTCTTTTAATACTCCTTCCAATTGCACCACTAGAAGACTCTTCATTTCTCCTCATCTCTAGCTCTCTCTACACACATTTCTGACTAACATTCATACCTGTTCACTTGTATGGACAAAGCTAGGATGGGGACTTACCATCGATAATTGTGATCAATCAGCTACTTTTTTGTTATACCCTAGATATGGTTTGACTTCTAACACTCCTAATATTGGTGTTGATATGTTTTCTATAAATAACTCCGGAAGAGACACCGTTGCTTCTGCACCGTCGGGTGCCAACCCGAGGGTGGTTATCGGAGAATTAGACTTCTTTTCGAGCAGGACAACAAATGATAATCATGGTCATAATGTTAATTATCATGTGATGGACAGTAGCAGTGTAGTTATTAAGCAGGAGAAATCACATGCTGAAGCTCAGATGGATGTAAATGTAAGTGTCACGTATGTTTTTCTATACTAATTAACTAGCTAATTATTTTTAAATTTATATGTTACTAATTGGTTGTAATCCTCTATTTGTAAATTTAGACAAGATTGCATCTACAAACTGCTAACCCTGAAAGTGATCAATCAATTGTGGATGATGGGGTTTCATCCAAGGTGGCAGATAAATTAGGGGCTACCAATGAGGTAATTAACCTATCTCTCTAGCACTATCCTCGAACCCTAAACCTTATTAGAACCTTGAGAGGGATATGTCTCTAATTAGTTCTTAATTTATGATCTACAGCTAGTGCAGATACAATCTGAGCTTAAAAGGATGGTCACCGAAAATCAAAGGTTGAGAGGGATGGTTAGTGAAGTTACCAATAATTATTCGGCACTGCAGATGCATATTGTCACACTGATGCAACAGCAGAATGCAAGAGCTGAAACAACACAAGAACTCGATGAGGTAAATATTTAATCACAAGTTTCTGATGAAAAAATTATATGTCAGTTGCTTTAAGTTTTTAAATTGGAGCCACCGTAAATGGGACTGGTAATTTAATATTTGCCGAATCAAATGTTTGTCAACGTACAGATTCCTGAAGAAAAAATAAATGCTCAGAAAAACGGGAGTGGTGATCAAGGACAAATAGTACCTAGACAATTTCTTGATCTAGGACCAAGTACTGGCAGTGACAATCACTGTCATTCGTCATCTGAAGAAAGAACACAATCTGGATCAGACATTAATAATATAGAATTGTCAAACAATGGCAATAGATTTTATGCTATTGGTAAAAGACTTGGTAGGGAAGATAGTCCACAATCAGAAAGCTGGAATCCGAACAAGGCTCCTAAATTAATTGCTTCTTCCAGTTCTACTCCCAACCCGAATCAAGCTACTGAAGCTACAATGAGAAAAGCCCGTGTATCGGTTAGAGCTCGATCCGAATCTCCGATGATTACTGATGGTTGTCAATGGCGTAAATACGGTCAAAAGATGGCAAAGGGAAACCCATGTCCGCGAGCTTATTATCGTTGCACAATGGCTGTTGGTTGTCCAGTGCGCAAACAAGTATGTTGCAAATACAATCATTTAGTAAAACAAAGTGATTTAAACAAATTTGTTGGTATTTGTCAACAGCTCATCTAAAACTTTAAGAAGTGTTACAGGAAGAAGGCAATGTGATTTAAAATCTTAAGGTGTTAGAGGAAGGCCTCAATATGGGTCGAAGAGTGAAAACCGGTGCCCATCTTTGAGGCATAATTAGCCTAAGCTCTGATACCATGTTAGTAACCAGCTCATCTAGAACCTTAAGGTGTTAGAGGAAGCCCCCAATAAGATCATATATTTAACAGTGATAATTGTTCAATGCTCAATTTCTGGAAATTTAAATACTCATGATTATGTATAATTATCTGCTCAACAGGTTCAAAGGTGTGCTGACGATAGAACCATATTAATAACAACATATGAAGGAACACACAACCATCCGCTTCCTCCGGCCGCCATGGCCATGGCATCTACTACCTCTGCTGCAGCCAACATGCTACTTTCCGGCTCCATGTCAAGCAGTGATGGAATTATGAATTCGAATTTACTAGCTAGGTCAATTATGCCAATGTCATCATCAAGCATCGCAACCGTCTCAGCTTCAGCTCCATTTCCAACTGTTACATTAGACTTGACACATTCCTCAAACACTTCGCAATACCAAAGACCTTCATCACACTTTCAAGGCCCTTTCCAAGCTGTTCCTCAACAAAATTTTGTTGGGCTGTCACCAACTCCACATGTATATGGACATCCCATTTACAATCAATCTAGATTCTCAGGTCTACACGCTTCGTCACAAGAAATTGGATCAAATCAGTTACAAACTCAAGCTCAAGTTCATCATCCCCCGCCACAGTTTCACCAAGCACAACCTCAGACTTCATTTGCTCAAACCCTCAGTGCTGCTACAGCTGCAATCACCGCCGACCCGAACTTCACGGCTGCACTAGCTGCCGCCATAACCTCAATGATGGGTGGCAGTACTAGTCATCAAAACAACAGCAATCAACGATAACAGCAGAAGTTTCCACTGGAAATATATGCACAGAACTTATGTTAGTACTTAAAATTATATATCTTTTAAATTTTGTTGTCTTACTGTTATTATACCTTCTTTTCTTAATTTTTTTGTAAGAGTTCGAGTATCACTATAATTTTTATATTCTTTTGTAATGCTGTGGAATTATTTGTACAATTCTTTGTTAATTTCTAGAATATTGTAAAAGTTTAGATGTTGCGAGTACAATTTTATAACGTGTTTCTTCTGGTCACATATATTTGTGTTTTATATTCAGGTTAGATACAAGTCCACAACGGTTATGTCAAAGAAAGCGTGAGAATAATGGAAGAAGTAAAACAAATAAAAGTCTTAGAAGCATAAATGTCTGTCGTCCGACTAACTGATGAATTTGTCAAAAACTACGGCCATATGTTAGTCTAGCTAGCTAGTCGTCGGTTTTAACTAAATTCATTTTGCAATATATTCGCATAATCGCATGATTATTATACTATGTACGTGAATCTAAAGGTTGCCTCCAAGATTAAACCAAAAGATAATTTCTTTTGCATCAATTTTTTTGCATATCAAGTACGTACTATTTAGTCTGGTAAATAAAGAGTAGGTACCATTTAGTACTACATAAAATACAAACGCATGCGGTACAATTATCTGGAAAGGAACGAAAAAAAATCAGGTAAAATTTTAATGCATGCCTATCATCCGCCACGTTAACATATAAACGCTTTGACATATAAGAGTTTTTTTATTATTATTATTATTTAGTAGGTAACCCGCAGCCGCACGCATACGGGTGCGTATTGGGTAAACCCTACGGGCTCACACAATAGTCTACCCTACGATATTCTCCCACTCAGGAATAGCATTTAAGCGATATTCTCCCACTCAGGAGGCATAATCATAAATTCTTCTCCCGTGAGATTCAAACCTGTGACCAAGATGATAGTTATCTCCTATTTAACCAATTGATCCAACCCAAACGGGCTGACATATAAGTGTTTATTATTTGGTATCTCGGTTTTTAAATTTGACTCGATTTATTCTCATAATTTCTTATAATAAATACTCAACTTTTAAGATTTTAAGCCATCACTTAAAAAAGTGTCGGGTTTTCATTTAACTATGCTCGACTAAGCTTGTTATAAACGAGTTAAGTTGAGGCGGAGTTTTCGGTTCGTTTAAATTAATTTAGCAAATCGAGTATGGCACAAATTAGATTATGCTGGACTCAAAACTCGCAAGTTCGGCTCAACTCGAATTTATTTCAAAACTCGAGAGTTGTTTACAAAAAAGCAATTAAAAAATCATAATACCCAACCAAATTAATTTTTTATTTTTTGAAAATTTTGGAATATTATTCAATTAGAGATATTTTGACAATCATGAAGTGGTATCATCCAAAAATATTTTTATAAAAATAGAAACATCAATATTAGACAAAGCACTAATTACAAGTGTTAGTAAATATAATACTGATCTACTTAGATCTCCAACAATATTAACTTTTATTTTTTGAAAATTTTAAAAAATCATTAAATTAGATATAACTTTTTTATCGTAAGAAACCCGCAACCGTTATCCCTAGGGTGTGCACTTGGTAAACCCCGCGGGCTCACTGACTCAGGAGACATAATCATAAACTCTCCTCCTGTGGGATTCAAATATGTGAACAAAAGTATAGTTATCCCCTCTTTAACCACCACCAGCCAACCCTTGCGGGAAAATTAGATATAACTTAATATCGGTATAGTTAGATTATTGAGAAATAATTTTTAAAATTCGTTAGGCAAAAATAATGTGCAAAACTAGCAAGCTCACTTGGCTCAACTCGTTAAAGTCCCACTCGACCCCACTCATGAAATAATCGAGGTAAGTTTGAGAAAAGGTTTTTGAAATTTAAAGGGCTCGATAGATAGTATTATATTCTAACTGTTAAAGCAAATGGGACAGTCTCTTATGCAAATGGGACAGTTCCTTTTACAAATGAGACAGGGTATGGGACAGTCTCTATTAACTGCAGAATGAAAATAACAGAAAAGAAAATGCAGTACTGAAAACTGAATAAGTAAAAATACCAGAAGTTTTCACTTGGTTCGGCCCCTACACCTATTCTATGGCCTACATCCATGTCCCTATGCCAACTAGCATAGATAATGTATTATATCAACTTTAATAAAGAACTTACAGTCTTTCATTAATTACAAAAATAGCACTTAAAAGAAACCATTTCCCAAGCTACCTTGCTACCTAGCTCACTGCTATTCCTTATTCTTCTAGCTACCTTACTATACTTTGAAATCAAGCTTGCCACAACCCGGCACAAAGTTGATATGAATACACGCAATAGATAACAATGAAATATTACAACTCAAACTATATCTTGTTCGACTGAATTTGTATCTCGGATATAATGAACAAGAAGATGTTTCAGATGATAAAAGATTAACGTGAAGGTATTAGAGGCAAATCTGAAATCGTGAGTTGTATTTATAAGCAAGTTTTAACAGATTTTATTTTCAAACAAAGCATAAGATAGATGAGATTTGAAACAAGTTTGTTTGAAAATAGATAAACCAAGTAAAAGATAAGTCTTGAATGATTCAAACTTGATTTATAGGATAGGGTTAGTTTGAGATAGTGTAGAAGAAGTTTATCCAGTCAAACTTGATTTAGATAAAACCCTAAACCTTATCTGCTAGACTTGCATTATCTCGGATTGAACTTGTTGAAACATTTAGTTGCATTGAGATAATCCATTCTGTTATATCATCATCAGAAACAATGAAGCTAACAATCTCCCCCTTTTATGATGATGACAAATTGCTCCCCCTATCAAAATCACTTAAAGCCCTGGAGGAAAGAATTAGTAATAACAGAATATGTATAACAGATATGATATGAATGCAACAATATGAATGAGACAAAAAGATATGTTATGGATGAATGAGACAGTATGCATAAAATATAATGAGACACACAAATGAGACAATCTCAGTTATATATATAAAAAACTTAATAAACCAAAGAACAACCCACCCATTCAACCAGGGTGTCCAGTTGTCTTTCACAATCATTCATCAAACAAACTTAGTCTTATCACAGAAACAAAATATCATAACATCATAGTCTTAAAACCATAAAATAAAAACACATAAAATCAAGTCTTAAAACATAACAACATTCATCCCCCTTCATCTTCTTAAAAGGATCAATCCGAGTCGTCTAAATTAACCGGAGTCTTCCCTTTGTTTTTACCCGAGCCTGAAGCTTTATCCTTGGCAGTTGAAAAGACAGGAGCAGAACCATATTCCGATAAAAGCTTGTCAAACGCATCCTGAGCTGGTGCTTTTCCATCTCGTTCCCGAAGCCATTCAAAAATTTTCTCTTTGTATTCTTCCCTTGTCATGCTGAAAACAGAGGGTGTAGGGATGGCAGGAAGGGACAAAGGGGCAGTAATCTCTTCCAACATACAATCTCCAATCCAGTCACGTTTCTTATGCCAGTATATTTTGCTCTTGTCCTGCATAGCGGACAGCTGCTGTGACACGAACTTAGTCTCAGAGCCAAGCTTGAAAAACAATTTCACAAACTCTTTTTCCCATACCTTAGCCGAGGAAACCATTCCCTCTTGCAGGGTACCAAACTTAAAATCCATCGTTTTAGCCAACTTAACATCAGAAGCATGCAAAACAGATAACTTTGCATTGATCGAATCCAAAGAAGAACACACAAATTTCCTAAACATCTCAAAAGAAGTATTCATGATACTGACTTGTGAAGTAAGTGATCCAAGGGTCTCAACGGAAGCAAAGTGTTAATTAAGATTGGGCAAAGAAACAGAGTTTCCATTCAATTTGACTAACAACGAATTTAACAGAGCATTTGTGGGTTGATCAGAGGGGTCAGAGGCATAGTTTGGGGAGAAGTCCGCCAACTGGCCTATGAGTTTCATCAAAATGTAACTCATTGGACTCGAAAATAAACAGATTATTTGCTGTTAAAACAGACAAATCAAACAAAGTACTAATTTTCTCATACTTAACAGAAGCATCAAACAAACAGAAGTATCTTAATACTTTAGACAACAAGACAGGGTATGGCAAGTACATCAACTCGTGAGTCGAGGAATGATGCATGTTTTTGATTATCAAGGAAGACACATCAGAAGGAACCTTTTTAATAAACATAGAAATTAAAATCGAATCTTGAAAAGTGATTCGATCTCGACCACTTTTACGAGGCAACAAATTTGTGTGAAAAAATTTAAAAATCAACATAGAGAGTGAAGTTAAATCTGATACCGAGGGTTTAATGGGGACATCAACAAAATTCTCACCAACAATTGCTTTGAGTTGTTCCTCATACTGAAGCCCTGGAACGACCATAAAAGCCTGATGTGTAGTGAATGGACACACCCCTTGATCTGACAAACCTCCGATTCTGGCAAGAGCATCGGCCTTAAAAATGACAGGAGTCTCTCGAACATTGGAAAACACAAGTCCTTCTTGAAGCAAATGAAAATTTGCATAAAACTCACGGACGAGCTCTGGGTAAATAACCTCTTTCGGTGACAACAGTGACTCACAACCTTGGAACTTGAATAAATCAACAACATCAACTCGGGTTAACAACTCAATATCGCAAATACACTCTTTGAGAATGGGCTTGGTTAAGATTTTGGATCCGCTTTCTTTTGCATGTTATTCAAACGAGTTAGGAGAAGCTTCGATGGACGCTTCAAAATTGACGACAATAACCTGGCGACATTTGGAGCCTGATGGACCGGCGGTTGGGGTTTGGTTAGCAATGGATCTCGAACGACGAGCCATGGGAGAGAGAAGTTGAGGATTAAGATAGAAAGAAAGAGAAATTTTGTGGAGAAAATGTGAGGGTAAAGTGAAGAAAACGAAGAGATTAAGAAAGAGAGTTTAAATAGGAGTGGGAAGCCAAAGAGTTAGTGATGGAAGAAGAAACGAAAAGAAGAAAGAAAGAAGTGATGTACTGAAAAGAAAGTACATGCACGAAGTACGAGGATGTGATAAGACAAATCAGAAAGATATCCTAAATCTGTTCACCTTCTACACGCATAAAAGCACGGACTAATAATAATAAAAAAAAATTAATTATACAATCAATTCAAACAACAAAAATGCATGAAATAATTATACATTAATACGGAACATAATTCCCTATTAATCACAGAAATAAAAGATACAAAAACATATATAAATATTATGACATAATGCACAATTAATTACATAAAATTACATGGAACACATACCTAGTTCACGACGCATTATACAAAATCGATCTTCAGCTAAAGGCTTAGTGAAGATATCTGCACGTTGTTTCTCAGTAGATATATAAATAAGCTCAATATTACCTTTAGAAACATTATCTCGTAGAAAATGGTAACGAACATCAATATGCTTAGTACGAGAATGCATGACAGGATTTTTAGAGATATTAATTGTAGAGGTATTATCACAATAAATAGGAATATTTGAGTAAAAAATACCAAAATCCGGCAATGTTTGTTGCATCCATAAGATTTGGGCACAGCAACTACCAGCTGCTATATACTCTCCTTCAGCAGTAGAAAGAGCTACAGATGTTTGCTTTTTACTATGCCATGCAACCAAACAATCTCCTAAAAATTCACAAGCACCACTTGTGCTTTTTCTATCAACCTGTGACCCTGCATAGTCAACATCTGAAAAACCGATTAAGTCAAAGGAAGAGGAGCTTGGATAAAACAATCCCAAGTCACTCGTACCTTTCAAATATTTAAAAATATGTTGGCATTCAAATGAGATTCTTTAGGTTGAGATTGAAAACGAGCACACAAACATACACTATACATAATGTCAGGTCGTGGGGCAGTTAATTATAACAATGAACTAATCACACCTCGAAATTTAGTGACATCTACAGGTGTACCTTGTTCATCCTTTGTAAGCTTAGCTGAAGTACTCATCAGAGTCGATTTAGTGTGACATGATCAAGTGCAAATCTTTTGAGTAGATCCTTTATATACTTGCCTTGGTTAATAAATATTCCTGCATTAGACTGATTAATTTGCAAACCTAGGAAGTACTGTAATTCACTCATCAAACTCATATCAAATTCCTTATGCATGTAGTCAGAAAACCACTTACACAAGGATTCGTTAGAAGATCCAAATACTATATCATCTACATAAACTTGTACTAAAAGAAAGTTATCACGTTTATGAAAAATAAAGAGAGTTGAATTGAGTGCACCGCGAGTGAAACCATTGTTTACAAGAAACTGACTGAGATGTTCATACCAACAATGAGGGGACTGTCTCAATCCATAGACAGATTTCTTGAGCCTATAAACATAGTTAGGATATTTTTCATGAATAAAACCTAGAGGCTGCTTTACGTATACTTCTTCCTTAAAATAGCCATTTAGAAATGCGCTTTTGACGTCCATCTGATAAAGCTTGAATTTTTTATTAGCTGCAAAAGCCATTAAAATTCGAATAGCTTCCAATCGAGCTACTGGAGCATAAGTCTCGTCGTAATCGATTCCTTCTTGTTGGTTGTATCCCTGAGCAACCAAACGAGCTATGTTTCAAATAATGTTACCATCTTCATCCTTCTTATTCTTGAAAACCCAACGAGTACCAATGATCTTGGCATCCAGAGAAGGTGAAAAAAGTTCCCAAACATCACAACGCTCGAACTGGTTCAATTCTTCCTGCATTGCCACAAACCAGTGTTCATCTGCAACTGCTTCTTGAGCATTTTTTGGTTGGAACTCAGCAACAAACGCACAAAATGCACATAAATTGTGAAGTCTGCTTCGAGTAGAAATTCCTTGATCCAAATCCGTAAGACGATTATCTGGTGGATGATTCTTCACAGTTCTAGATGACTTAGAAAGACGAATATTACTCATTTCTTCCTCATTAGAGTTATCAGCCTGAAACCGAATAGGAGTTGTCTCATTTGAATGAGACAATCTCATTTCAGCTTGTGAAGATTTTTCCAGAGGAGTAACAGATATCACATTTGAAACACTATCAGGAGTCTTTGGAGAACCAGATGATTATCTGAAGTTTGAGTTGATCCTGAAGAATTATCAGAAGACTGAGATGGACCTGGAGAGTCTTGACTGCTTGATTTGTCAGAATGAGACTGACTCTTTTGGGAATGAGACTGTCTCATTTGGGAATGAGACGATAGATCTGCAGTGTCTTCATCAATTTGAGATATATTCCTTGAAGATTCATTAAAAACAATATTGATGGATTCTTCTACTTTGTTCTTGAAAGAATTATAAATACGATAAGCCTTGCTTGTTGTAGAATATCCCAAGAAAATTCCATCCATAGATTTTGCATCGAACTTGCCTCGGTTATTTTGAGTTTCTAAAATAAAACACTTGGAACCAAATACTTGAAAATAACTAATGTTAGGAATCTTTTTCTTAAGCAATTCATAAGGAGTTTTAAGCAAAATAGGATGAATAAGTACTCTATTTAAAACATAACAGGAAGTGTGTACCGCTTCATCCCAAAATTTTCTTGGAAGCTTACTCTCATGCAGTAGAGTTCTAGAAGTTTCATGTAATGTCCTGTTTTTGCGTTCCACTACACCGTTCTGTTGAGGAGTACGAGGAGCTGAGAATTCATGAGTAATTCCTCTCGATTTGCAGAAGGTTATGAAATCCTTCTCGAATTAATCTCCATGGTCACTACGGATATTATTGAGCTTATATGAATACTTAGTCTCAAGGTTAGTAATAAGATCCTTAAATTCAACAAAAGCTTCATCCTTAGAACGTAAGAATAGTACCCATGTAAAATGGGAGTAATCATCAACTATAACAAATGCATATTTTTTACCTCCCAGACTTACATACCTTTCGGGACCAAAAAGATCTAAGTGAAGAAGCTGCAAAGGATCAGTTGTTGACACACGATTCTTAGCAGTAAAAGATGTCTTTACCTGTTTTCCTAGCTGACATGTCAAGCAGGGTTCAACTTTCTTGAATTTCAGCTTGGACAGACCTCGTACCAGATTATGAGAAGATATCTTCCGAAAAAGATCCATGTGAACATGACCTAGACGTCGATGCCAAAGATTCTGCTGATCTTGAACAGTAGCAAGACAGATTTCCTCCTACTGTTCATCAAAATCTAACACTAAAATATTCCCTTTCCTTTTGGCAACTAAAGCAAACTCATTAGATTGAGTACCAATATAGCATACATCTTTATAAAACTTAACTTTATGACCAGCATCAGTAAGTTGACTTACACTAATAAGATTATATTTCAAGCCATCTACTAATCGAACATTAGATATAGCAAAACTGTCATTACCAATTGTGCCTTTTCCAATAATTCGGACGGTGTTAGAATCTCCAAGAGTAACTAAACCACCTTCCTTGGCAACTAGAGATAGAAACTTGGATTTATCACCGGTCATATGACGTGAACAACCATTGTCGATGATCCATTTATTTCGAGGAACATGGACCTTCAAGCAAACATGCAAAAATTGCTTTATCTCTTAGGTACCCACTTAACCTTAGGTCCTGGTTGGTTAGTATCACAAATCTTATATAAATGTCTATCTGATTTCTTAATCCACTTCTGAACAATATTAATAGATGCATTAGCAGATGTAGATCTAGCAGATGAGTTGGAAGAGTGGCCCTTGATACCACATATTCTAGATTCAGATGTAGTGTGGCTAGATTTGCCACAATCTCGACATTTTTCATAAGGCATCTTATACTTCATAGGATCTCATTTGTAACCATCTTAAAATGCACGTTTCTTGATTGATTCGCATCCTAAACTTCCATTAAAAAGAGAAGATTTTTGTTCACCAAGAAGAGCATTCAGAGTTCCTTCACCATGAAAGCATTTTGCTAAATCTTTTTCAAGCTGTGCTACTTTCTACTTAGTTTTGGAACCAATGGGTCAGGAACACTGTCTCTTTTGACAGTTTCTGGATCAATAGAAATTGACTCTTTCTTCAAAGCTTCAAGACAGACATCTTTCATCTCAATCTCATATTTGAGATATTGATTTTCCTCAGTAAGTTTTGAAACCTTTTCAAGCAAAGATTTATTTTCTGCTGCCAAGGTTTCATCCTTCATGGGATCATCCATTTCACTAAGAACTTCACTTAATGCTTGTTTTAAATAAGCATTTTTTTCTCTTAGCTTCTTAACCTGGACCTACAAGTTCAACATAGATAAAGATATATTTGAATTATATTTTATATTTTGTACCTCATCATTATCGCTGGAGCTGTCCTCGAGTCCTGCAAAGCAGAGTTGAGCAACTTCATCGTCTGAATCGATCTCAACATCAGATTCATCATCACTCCAAGTGATTAATGCCTTCTTTTTATTTTTCAACTTGTAACAATCCTTTTTGAAGTGCCCTTTCTTTCCACATTCAAAACATGTGTCCTTTCTTTGATTTATTTTATTCTCCTTGCTAGGATTAGATTTGAAGTCCTTCTTTGAAAACCGTGACTTCATAGGTCATTTAGAGGCATTCCGTTTGGCAAGAAATTAATGAAACTTCTTGGTCAGAAGAGCAATCTCTTTATCAGAATCATCCGAAGACTCATCAGCTTCGGCATTGAGTGCAAGAGTCCTTTTACGAGGAGCTTCATCTTCTTCATCATATCTTCATAGCTGATTTTTGTAATCTTCCAATTCACTGAAGAGTGTTAAAGTGTCCATAGTTGAAAGAAGTGTTGACTCCTGCAGAATTGTAACCTTTGGGGCAGACTTCTTTGGCATTGCCCTGAGAATTTTCCTTTTGATCTCAAATTACGGAATGATCCTTTCCAAAACTGAGATAAAGTTCATAAGTGTCAGAAATCTTCCTTGAGCATCCCGTACGAATTCATCTCTTTCCAACCTGAAACCTTCATAATCACTCGTTAACATACTTAATTTGACTTCACGTACCTTAGAAGTGCCTTCGTGGCTGACTTTGATCGTATCCCAGATCTGTTTAGCAGTAGTACACGCTGATACTTTTCATAACTCAGTAGCTACCATGCCATTAAGAAGCGAGTTCATAGCTTTAGCATTAGAATTCATTGCATTCACTTCTTAAGGAGAGAGATCCTTGAGGGATTTGGGCTTGCCATCTTTCATAGGGATTGTGAAACCATTCTCAACAGCATCTCATTCAAAAGCATCACGCTGAAGAAATATCTTCATCCTAATTTCCAGTCATTGTAGTTTTCAGCACCTCGGAGCACTGGTGGATAGTTATTTGAATACCTATCTGGTTGAGCCATGGATCGCTAGCAAAATACACACTAAAAAGAGAATTAAATGCACCCGCTCTGATACCAATTGAAATTCAAAGGGCTCGATAGATAGTATTATATTCTAACTGTTAAAGCAAATGAGACAGTCTCTTATGCAAATGGGACAGTTCCTTTTACAAATGAGACAAAGTATTGGACAGTCTCTATTAACTGCAGAATGAAAATAACAGAAAAGAAAATGCAGTACTGAAAACTGAATAAGTAAAAACACCAGAAGTTTTCACTTGCTTCGGCCCCTACACCTAGTCTATGGCCTACATTCAAGTCCCTATGCTAACTAGCATAGAGAATGTATTATATCAACTTTAACAAAGAACTTACAGTCTTTCCTTGATTACAAAAATAGCACTTGAAAGAAACCCTTTCCCAAGCTACCTTGCTACCTAGCCCACTGCTATTCCTTAGCCTTCTAGCTACCTTGCTATACTTTGAAATCAAGCTTGCCACAACCCAGCACAAAATTGATATGAATACACGTAATAGATAACAATGAAATATTACAACTCAAACTATATCTTGTTCGACTGGATTTGTATCTTGGATATAATGAACAAGAAGATGTTTTAGATGATAAAAGATTAACGTGAAGGCATTAGAGGCAAATCTGAAATCGTGAGCTGTATTTATAGGCAAGTTCTAACATATTTTATTTTCAAACAAAGGATAAGATAGATGAGATTTGAAACACGTTTATTTGAAAATAGATAAACCAAGTAAAAGATAAGTCTTGAATGATTCAAACTTGGTTTATAGGATAGGGTTAGTTTGAGATAGAGTAGAAGAAGTTTATCCAGTCAAACTTTATTTACATAAAACCCTAAATCTTATCTGCTAGACTTGCATGAATCTCGGATTGAAATTGTTGAAACATTCTATTGCATTGAGATAATCCATTCTGTTATATCATCATCAGAAACCATGAAGCTAATAGTTTTTACTCGATTAACTTAAATTATATGATTCGCCTAACTCGATTAATCTCTCAGCTCGAATTACACATGGTTCGAAACTCGATTTATTTGTCCCAAGTAACAACACTAATCAGGGGCCATCATTTAGGGACAAAAATGTAATTCCTCTTTTTACATTGTTTGAATGCAATATAGGGAAATTTTATTTTTATAACAGAATTTTTGTTTTCAGAACAAAGTTTTCGTGAAAGATAAAAATGTCCCCTGGAAGCCCATAAATAGATATAAGATAAGTATTATATGTGAGGGCATCTACATCTTTTCAGTTTATTTTGCTCTGAAAAAAATGAATCTATTCCAAAATTAACATTTTCTGCAATAAACTGAAAATTTTCCTTTAATCTGTGTTGAAAGAATCCCGCGATTCGAAAGTTGTTAGTCAATTTTTTTAAATAACAACTTATTATTGTTGACCATGATCTAACAAATTTTATTCTTACAGAAGTTTATATAAATTATCTTAGTAAGTTTATGCATACTGAAATTTATAAAAACTAATTCTATAGCCCGTGCAATGCACGGACATACTCTAAATTGTGTTTATTGAAATTATTTTTGCTATAATTGTTGACGATATATTTATGTTGTTACCTAATAGATGAATAATTTATTTGTTTATGCATATGAACACGAGTGATTGAGCTATGTTTGCAATGGTGCATTCGCAGAAAGCAATAAAATATGTTAAATATATTTATTTTTGCCAATTCATAATTAAATTAAATTTGTAATATATTAATACTGAGAAAGTAAAATAAATAAAAGTGATTATGTGTGCCTGATGTATATCAATCATTCTAAATATAAAATAATTAATATTTTTTTAATTATTTAATGTGTTTATGTGTTAGAATTGTGATTAATGAGTCATATTATATAGGCAATTGACGTTAGTATCGTAAGTTTACTCACTGAATAACATATGATACTCTCCGTCCCAATAACTTTCTATTTTGGGATGTTTCAACCAAATTGTTAATATTTTTTAAAATAACATATTATCTTTATAATGGCTACAAAATTTACCCCCATTTTTTAATCTTTCTTCAACATAATTCATTTTTTTAATCTCTGTGTCTAACAACAATGTTAACAATGTATGGTACGATGGGAGTATATGATATATATCATAGAATGATTAATAGTGAAGTACAAGTCGTACATATTGTATAAATAATTTATTTTATTTTTTATTTCATTAAATTTAATATAATATTTCGTCATTGCATTATGTTGGAAGACGAGTTTAGATTAATGAGAAATAAAAATGTACGGATATGTGTGTGTGTCCCTTTATTAATTTATATACTCCCTTTATCCCATTCATTTCTATACACTTTTCTTTTTGGGATGTCCCATTCAATTCTATACATTTTAAAACTTACCAAAAATAGTAAAAATTTTATAATATAAAAGTTAAATACACCCACTTACATCCACTACTTTCTTTCACTACACTAACTTTAGACATTTAATATCGATTGGCTCCACCACTTTATACACTTTTCTCACAATATTTCATTCTTTCCTAACCACCGTGCCCAAATCAAACGTATACAATTCAACGGGACGGAGGGAGTATATGTTTATACTTATTATATATATGTATTTATGTATGTATGTATGCACATATTAATTGTAAAACAATTGATAATTTTTAATAAATGAATGACGAGGTGAATTAAATATTATATAGATATTAACGTAGGGGTATAATTGTCGTATGAATTAATTTGCTCAACTAATCCCCCACCCCAACGATGTTAACAACCTATTGGGAGGTGGGAGTATATGATATATGTCACATAATTATTAATAGTAAAGTATAAATTGTACATATGTGTATAAATAGTTTATTTTATTTTTCATTTCATATGATTTAATATAATATTTGGTCATTCCATTGTGTTGGAGGATGATGTTTAATTAATGAATTATATGAGTATATTTTCATGTATGTATATGTGTATAAATGTGTGTGTGTGTATACATGCATGCATGTATGTATGTATGCATATATTAATTTATAGATATGTATATATTTATGCATGTATGTATTAATCTATGTATGCACATATTAATCATATAACAATTAATATTTTATAATGAATGGAACATGAGGTGAAATAAATGTTATATGGATATTAATGCAGGGGTATAGTCATCATATTAATTAAATTATTCATTAAACCCCTTATTATTATATTATATATATATTTGATAGAAGTTTATTTTGTTTTTTATTTTATATAATTTAATATAATATTTGGCTATTTCATTGTGCTGGAGGACGATGTTAAATTAATGACAAATAAAAATATATGTGTGTGTATCTATATATGTATGTGTTTATGTGTGTGTATAAATGTGTGTGTGTGTATGCATACATGCATGTATATATATATGTATGTATACATGTATATATTAGATAGAAGTTTATTTTATTTTTTATTTCATATAATTTAATATAATATTTGGCCATTTCATTGTGCTGGAGGACCATTTAAATTAATGACAAATAAAAATATATGAGTATGTATTTATTTATGTGTGTGTGTGTGTGCATGCATGCTTGCATGATGTACATATTAATTATATAACAATTAATAAATTTTAATAAATGAATCATGAGGTGAAATAAATATTATATAGATATTAACGTAGGGGTATAACCGTCATATTAATTAAATTGCTCATCAAACCCCCCCCTGTTGTTGAATTATATATATAATATATAATAAATTACCTTAGTTAGTTGTGGAACCGTAATTTAACCTTTTTATTCAATATAAGAGTTTGAGTTTATGTATTTTTAAATAAGTCGAGTTGTTCATTTAAGTTAAACAAGTTCAAAATTTGTGATCGAGCTCGACTCATTAGTTTACTCTCGAGCTAGATAAGTTGGGGACAAACGAAGTAAGCCCAGTAGGCTCAAACGAAGTAAGCCCAGTAGGCTCACGAGCTCAACACTTAAAAAAATAAAAAATTAATAAAATTAGATTAAAATTCAACATACAAATAATAAAAAAATTAAATTTTAAAAATTCCATATGAATTTTTAATAAATTTGAGTTTGAGCTGAGCTATGTTTTCGAATTCGAGACGAGCCATAATCGAGTTCAATTATGCTCTACTCATTTAACTAAACAAAAACTGAGCTCGTATACGAAGCGAGCTGAACTCAACTAAACAATTTCGCTCGCGAACAACTGATCTTGAATTATAGCGTTACTCAATTGACATCCTATAAAGCAAGTACGATAATGTTGCTAAAATATGTATAATTATTATTATAACCAAAAACTAAATTTTGATGTTAACATTAAACTTGTGCTCCAATTAATAAATTTAAAAATGACACATAACATTTTCAAATAAAGTTATATTTCAAATATCTATTCTTAAATACATGCAGTTATATTTGTCACTACTCCATCTGTTCCTCAAATACTAGCATGTTAGGTAATGAATACAACATAAAGGGGGGGGGTGAATGTGTTTTGAGTATTTTTAAGGCTTTTTGAATGTTTGTTGCTTGGTTAACAAAGCAGATTAGAAATGTGGTATATTATGTTAGTTAAAATAAAATAGTGCACAAAATATTTCAAAACTCACTTAATTTTGTATTAAAATTAAGCTAGTGTTTTGCTACAAATCCTGGGTTCTTTGTAAGTAAAGGATTCAGCTTCTTCCTTGAGAGAGTTACAAGAAAAACTAGATTTGTTTGATACAATTTAAAAGCAAAGGACCAGTGTTTACATTATAGATTAGTAAACACAGGTTTACACATTATGCAATAAGATGTACTAAACCCTACTTTAAGTTATCTCTAAAGTTTTTCATTTCTGGCTTAGTGAATCCTTGTATATCTTATGAATCTGTGACTTTCCTTTGTCAGTTATCTTGGCCTTTGATCTTGCACTCTTCAAGATGCTTTTGCAGAGTTTCCTATCTAAGTGATTAGATCATTTGTTGATTGATAATCTTAAATGTTCAACTTGTCTGCATTCTGTACTTGAGGTTCATATCGAGATCTCCAGTTTGTTTTATAAAGAACTGACATCTCGATAAGTATAATGGCTTATCGATATCTCTTAGTTCTCTAAAAGTGTCTTTGACTTGTCGATGTCTCTTAGTTCTCTATAAGTGAACTTGGCTTGTCGAGGTCTCCAAATTTCTGCATGTAGAAATGACTTGTTGATATCTCTGAGATCTCTACAAGCATTTTGACTTGTCGATATCTCTGAGATCTCTAATGAGAAAATTGACTTGTCAATATCTCCAATCTTCATATCTTCATTTTAACTTGTCGATATCTCTGAGTTCTCTAATGCAGAATTGACTTGTCGATATTTTAGAGATCTCTATATACATTTTGACTTGTAGATAACTCTGAGTTATATTATACTAAAAGTCTAAGCATAAATGTCTGTCGTCCGACTAACCGATGAATTTGTCAAAAACTACGGCCATATGTTAGTCTAGCTAGCTAGTCGTCGGTTGTAACTAAATTAATTTTACAATATATTCGCATAATCACATTATTATTATATTATACTATGTACGTGAATCTAAAGGTTGGCTCCAAGATTAAACCAAAAGATAATTTCTTTTGCATCAATATTTTTGCATATCAAGTACATATTATTTAGTCTGGTTAAAAAAGGAATAAAGGCCCGAAATCTCACACATTTCGGATGAATGGCCCAAATTCTCACTATTGGGTCCAACGACCCTTTTTATCACTTGACAACGTAAAAAAATGCGTTAACGTGACTTTACCAAATTAACCCTACACAACACTTTGTACTTCATAGCATAACAAAAAACATAAACACGATACAACTGAGGAGTATATAAGTGCGAATTAGGCGTTAAATTTAATTAGGGTTCTTCAAATTTCAGTTGCACAGCTATGGAATATCTTGTATATCTACTTAATCCTTAAATATCTCTATATCTCTATATACATCCATTTGTTCTTTTTTTATATGTTCATATGTATTTTCTTGTGAATAGTTGAAGTTATTTTACTTTTATTATATATCTAATTATATGTTTTGAGATTAATGTTTGTTGAATTTATATTTGATAGTTGATTTGGAGTTTTATAAATTGAGTGATTAATTTATGATAAGCATGAGTTGAGATACATATTTGTAGTTCAGTAACAAAATATCAATGATTATGCGAGATATAGTGATGATTGAACATAGATTTATGATTATGGACGAATGCATATATCAAAATATATGTTTGTATGTTTTTATAGACGATTACAATGTTCATTACCGGAAATAACATTTAGAAGAATGTATAATATACATGACTGTGTTGTTAAACAAGTTGCGTCATAACATAAATAATATTTAGACGAGTACGTGTACATGACCGTGTTGTTAAACAGGTTGTGTCCTAACATGATTTATACATCTAAATAACATTTAGAAGAATGTACAATGTACAATATGTTTTAATAATGTCAAGCATCCTACTGATTTGAGTATCTTTAATATTATTGTTAATGTAGTGATTATTGCACCTTCATTTACCAAGCATTCTTTTGATAACATTTGGAGGATGTTAGTTTTTATTAGTAAATAATTTTTAGAGTCATTATTGTTTACTTGTTGTACAATATTTCATTCTTGTTTAATATTTTAATCTATATGCTGATGTCATTTATTTAGGATATGAATCCAGGACCTCGAGATTCTAGTCTCTTACATTTGCAGTTCGAGCACCGATCTATAGAGGTACGGAGATTAGGTGGTGGAGATTCCAAAGATGCCGTCATTGTGGCGCCCTCCAAACCCGGGTCAGAAGTTTGGGGTCCACACACACACCTTAATTATAACCTGCTTATAACAATAATAAAGATAATAATAATATATGCAATGACCCTACTTACCAACCACCACGGACCGCAACAGGTTAAAGTATGCACACAAGCCAAACACACTAATATATTACAAACCGTTCAAATCCCAACTATTTCAAATTCAAACTGAGTATTAAACATTATTACAAACTTTTACAAACTTAAATTATTCCAAAAGAAGCCTACTGGCTCAGCTTTCTCAACCTTAACCCCTAGCTCTCGCGCTGTACTGGGGATCCTCTTTACCAAATGGCTCCTTCTTAACTGGAAAGAATATAAACAACATCGCATAAATGAGCTAACTAGCTCAGCAAGTCACAATGACAGAACTGAGAATAATGATCATCAGGTGAACATGGTTATGATATCAAGTGAACAATGGATTACGATCTAGAATTGGATATTATACTTTAAATTTAAAACCAAGGTTAGGCTGCTGATCAGTCACACACTAACCCCGAGCAAGGCACACAGCATTGCTCTAACTACTGGATCCAAGGCACACATTGGCCTAACTTGACCATTATATGGTCTGACCACGAATCTGGTCCACAATTTTATAAAAACAATCCAATTCTAACATAATAACAGAATATGCAATAATAAACAATAACCGAAATCATTAACAACAATAAATGTTTAACAATGAAAGGGTTTCAATCCTTGTAAGGATCAACAAGGTACTTTCAAAGCTTGAATGCTGGGTAATGAAAGAATTGGATAACAAAGGAAACAACATTTCAGGGTTTCAAGGATTTAGTCTTTCAAAGCATAAGATATCATGGATTGAGTATATAATACTTCAGTTCAGTGTCTGGTATTTAGTTTGTATGTATTTGTGGAGTAGTATCGTAGATTTGTGGTTCGTGTTTGGGTATACAATAATCAATGGCTTAGAAAGAATATGGTTCATAGCTCAAGAACAATAACTGAAATCAGGATTTAGGTTTCCGTGCTTCAAAGCACTTGCAATGTCAACAAGACTATCAAGAATTACAATATCTCGAGAAAGTTCAGAACACTTGCCTGATATTAGCTTACTATCCTGCACTTGCTTTCAATCTCAATCGTCTTACTCCTCAACTACCTGTTTCCCTTTCCTACGCCTTGCCTCTTCTGCTCACATATCATAAGCATCTATCAATCATCAACTCACAGGATTCTATTCAACACATACTTCTATCTACCCTTCGTTTTACCCAAATCCGATTAACGGATTGAAATCTATGCAATAACCAGGTAAACACCGAATATATAGACCGATAGTCAAACAAAAGGTCACGTATAACACATAATACATCACGTAATCAATGACATATCATCTATAAAGAAGTCTCGGGTCATAAATATGCTTTCGGGTATTTAAAATGATTTTTAAAACATTTTTCGGAATTAAAACGGGTCGTTGGATCAATTTCGGGTTAATAAACAGGGTTCGGTTGGCCCATTCTGGCTCCGAAATAATTTTAGAATAATTATCGAGCCTTGGAAATAATTTAGAATAATATTTTAAAGCTCGAAACTATTTTTCAGAATTTTTAAATCATTTTTAAATAATTAAATCTAATTAAATAACTAATTAAAATCAATTAATAATTAATTAAAGCAATTAATCAATTAATTTTTGAATTAATTGATCAATTAATCAATTATAAATTAACTGAAATTAATTAACTAATTAATTCAGATTTATTTGTGAATTAAAAATAATTTTTGGAATTAAAATAATAATTTTCAGAATTTTCAGAAATTAAAAACGAATTTTTATAATAAAAATAAATAGGAAATATGATTTTTAAACATTTTATAAACAGGAATCCAATTTTTGCAAAGTCTGGAAACTACATGGACCAAACTGCATCGTTTTCAAAACTGCAGGGACCAAACTGCAATTTTGCAGTCCAGTCGCCGGAAAATCGGGAGTGGTCGGAGAAGACGATCCCGGCGTCCTCACCCCACCAACACCTCCAGATTAACACTACACAACACCAGGAACTTATTCATGCATTCAAAACATTCTAATCATCCCTGTTCTGGCCGGAAATTGGCCAAGAACATCGCCGGTTTCCGGCGAACATCGCAAATCTTTAAAACACAACTCCCTTCGATTCAAGCATCCTCTGTTAACGAGCTATATATCAATCGATTGCAAATTTTATAAGGAACACAACCCACTATAAATCAACAGCTAATAACCCCTGAATCAAAAACCCCCAAATTTCAATTGAAAACATTCATACGGGTTATAAACCCTAATTTTGAAATTCGAAAATTAAACTCAAATTTGAACATGTTATTGAACTCCAAATCAGACGTATGACATATGAAAATCATCAGGAAAATAAGCTCTACAACATGCAATCATCAAATCATACAAACAATCATCTGAACAAAAATTCATATTTTTAATAAAATAAATTCGAAAATAAATAAATTTTTAGAAAAATACCCTTGATTTTTGCAGTGAAATAAAGCTCAGAATCTGATAGAACACCTCAAATCCTTCGTTTTGGTTACTCAAGCTTTAAAAACAGAGATCGGTAACGCCTTCGTTTTGCTGTTTGATTCTTAGAACAGTTTATGTAATTAGGGTTTTTCTCTGAAAATTATATAATTAACTATCTGCAAATGATTTTGATACGAAATAAAATACGGAAAAAGGCTATTTATAATTACGGAAAATTTATATCCCGTTGGATCATTCTGGATATAAAACAGTACGTTTATCTGTAAAAACTGATCCAAACGGTATCGGTTTTCGGGATAATTATCCAAATTAGTACAATTTGTACTGCGGTCTTGGTCTCAGCGCCTGGTTACACGTATTACGAAGTGATAATTGGGATAGTTTAATAAAAAGCTCCCGTTTATCGAAAATACGGGTTTTATTAATTTACCGAAACGAATATTGTATCGAAAATGTTGTGCCGGGACCCGCGCAGGACAAACCGTAAGCCGGATCGAAAAAGTCGAAACATGAAAAATGCTCGGGATATTACAATTAGGTTAGGAAGGAGTTCTCGGAAGAGTTTCGGGTTCCAAAAACGTAACAACGGTTGACGTCGGTTGGTTCCTGTTTTTATAAAATAGATTTTAATTACCCGGAAAAAGATTTTAGAAATTTCATATGATTCTTATAAATCCATAAATCAACATAAAAATAATTAGGAAGATATGACAATTATCTATATTTTATTTTGGACATATAAAAATTAAAATACTCAATTAATATTATTTTTGAATATATTCAAGTACAGATAACACTTAACAATTAACTCACAGAATAGATATTGGGCACACATAATAATATCAAAAATAATTACACGATATATCCCGGATATTACATCCATCCCCTCTTAAAAGGATTCTGTCCTCAGAATCTCCTAAGAAAACAAATGAGAGTATTTTTCTCTCATATCATTTTCTAACTCCCAGGTTGACTCTTCAACCTTTGGATTTCTCCACAATACTCTTACTAACTTTACCACTTTATTTCTCAATACTTTCTCTCTTGCCTCTAGAATCTCTATCGGACTCTCTACATATGATAAATCTGCCTGAAGCTCTATTGGCTCATATTCTATTACATGCCTGGATTCTGGATTATATTTCTTGAGCATCGATACATGAAAAACATTGTGAATGTGCTCCATGTGCGGAGGTAACGCCAATTCGTAAGCTACTTTGCCAACGCGCTTTAGGATCTCAAAAGGTCCGACATATCTTGGACTTAGCTTCCCTTTCTTTCCAAACCTCGTTAGTCCTTTCCATGGTGATACTTTTAGTAATACCAAGCTTCCTTCTTCAAATTCCATGTCTTTCCTTGATTGGTCTGCATATTTCCTCTGACGATTTTGAGCGGCTATTAATCTTTTCTGGATAAGTTCAACAACTTCCTTTGTCTGCTGTACCAGTTCAGGTCCAAGTATCTTGCGTTCTCCTACTTCATCCCAATATATGGGAGATCTACATTTGCGTCCATAAAGGGCTTCATAGGGTGGCATTCCAATGCTGGCATGATAACTGTTGTTGTAAGCAAACTCTACCAGAGGTAAATGTTCGTCCCAACTTCCTTTGAAATCAATAACACAAACACGTAATATATCCTCGATTGTCTGGATCGTTCTTTCACTTTGGCCATCCGTTTGGGGGTGATAAGCTGTACTCATATTCAGTCTTGTTCCCAAACATTCTTGAAAACTCTTCCAGAATCTTGAATTAAACCTTGGATCTCGATCAGATATGATAGACACTGGAACTCCATGACGAACTACAATTTCTTTTAGGTACATATGGACCAACTTGTCGAGCGAAAATCTTTCATTTATAGGTAGAAAATGAGCTGACTTGGTAAGTCTATCCACTATAACCCAAATGGCATCATGATTAGCCCTTGTCCTTGGTAATCCAACTATGAAATCCATGGTAATATGTTCCCACTTCCACTCTGGAATCTCCAATGGCTGTAGCAATCCGCTTGGTCTTTGATGCTCTGCTTTAACTCTCTGACAGGTATAATATTTGCTAACCCATTCCGTAATTTCCCTCTTCATATCTGGCCACCAATAATTTTTCTTTAAATTTCTGTACATTTTGGTACTCCCTGGATGGATGGAATATCTTGAACTATGTGCTTCTTGTAAAATTTCATTCTTTAACTCCGTCACTGGTGGAATCCAGATTCTAGATGAAAATCTCAAAATGCCTTGATCATCCTTCTGCGTGCATAATTCTTCACCTACCAAACGATTTATATCTTGATCCATTACATCTTTCTGACATTTCTTTATTTTCTCCAACAACTCTGGCTGGAAAGTCATACTGTACACTTTCGCTTCCTCAGGTTCGCAAACTCTAATTTCCAATTCCAATTTCTGAAATTCCTTATATATATCTTCAGGTACTAATAACTCATTTAACTTTTCCTTCCGACTTAATGCGTCTGCCACCATGTTCGCCTTACCGGGATGATAATTAATCGAGCAATCATAATCCTTGATCAATTCTAACCATCTCATTTGCCTCATATTAAGTTCCTTCTGGGTAAATATATATTTCAAACTTTTGTGATCCGTGAAAATCTCACACTTTTCTCCATACAAATAATGTCTCCAAATCTTCAAAGCAAAAACTATAGCTGTTAGCTCCAAGTCATGAGTAGGATACTTTTGTTCGTGTGGTTTCAATTGCCTTGACGCATACGCAATCACCTTGTCGTGCTGCATAAGAACACATCCTAATCCTTTGTAGGAAGCATCGCTATAAATTACGAAATTCCCTCGATCGTCTGGAAGTGACAACACAGGGGTTGCGATTAATCTCCGCTTCAATTCCTGAAAACTTTCTTCGCACTTGTCATTCCATATAAACTTTTCATTCTTTCATGTTAGCTTTGTTAATGGTGTGGCAATCCTTGAGAAATTCTGAACGAATCGTCGATAATATCCTGCCAATCCCAAGAAACTTCTTACCTCAGTGGGTGTTCTCGGTCTCTCCCAATTCGTAATTGCTTCGATCTTTGCCGGGTCCACTTTGATCCCTTCGTTACTGACTATGTGTCCTAAGAACTGAACTTCTTGTAGCCAAAACTCACACTTCGACAATTTAGCATATAACTTCTTTTTCCTTAAAATCTCCAAAGTTGTCCTTAAATGTTCCACATGATCCTCCTCCATCTTTGAATAGATTAAAATATCGTCTATAAATACTATAACGAACTTGTCCAAATATTCCTTGAAAATTCTGTTCATCAGGTCCATAAACGCTGCTGGGGCGTTGGTCAATCCAAAAGACATCACTAAAAACTCGTAATGTCCATACCTTGTTCTGAAAGCTGTCTTTGGTATATCTTCTGGTTTGATCTTCAGTTGATGATATCCCGATCTTAAATCGATCTTGGAGAAATACTTGGCTCCCTTCAATTGGTCAAACAAATCATCAATTCTGGGTAATGGATACTTATTCTTGATTGTCAACTTGTTGAGCTCCCTATAGTCGATGCACAGTCTCATGCTTCCATCTTTCTTCTTGACAAATAATACCGGTGCACCCCACGGGGATACGCTGGGTCTGATTACTCCTTTCTCTAACAATTCCTGCAATTGCTTTGCTAGCTCTTTCATCTCAACAGGCGCCATTCTGTACGGGGCTTTGGATACTGGTTCTGTTCCAGGTGCTAAGTCGATCGCAAATTCAATTTCTCTATCTGGAGGAAGTCCTGGCAATTCGTCGAGAAATATGTCTGGAAATTCATTCACTACTGGGATATCTTCAAGTTTTGCTGGCTCCTGACTTTTGTCAATCACGTATGCTACAAAATGCTCGCAACCTTGTCGTAGTAACTTCTTGGCTTGAATCATCGTTAAGAACTTCTTTACTTGTTTCTGACCTTTGAACGTTACTATTCTTTCGTCTGGCGTTTTCACCATTACTTTCTTATTTCGATAATCTATCTGAGCATCATGCTTAGATAACCAATCCATCCCTAATATCACATCAAATTTTCCTAACTTAAATGGTATCAATTCTACACAAAACTTACTACCAGAAATCTCAATCTCACAATTTCCACAAACTTGGTTCACAGTTACACGTTCTTGATTTGCTAATTCCACGATTATTATTTCATTTAAGCACTCAACTGGACAGTTTAATTTACTAACAAAATCTCGTGAAACAAACGATCGAGTTGCTCCCGAGTCTATTAACACTTTGGCACATAAAGAATTCACATTAAGCGTACCTGCCACGACATCCGTATCCTGGATAGCATCCTTCACTGACATGTCGAAAACTCTAGCCCTTGGAGTCTCATTTACTGCTGGGGTAGATCCCATAATTCTCAATGCATTACTAACTGGGGCTGGTGTCTTGCAATCCCTGGCCATATGTCCTGGCTTCCCACATTTAAAGCATGTAAATCCAATGACTGGAACTTTCACTGCTGGATTCCGGATAGGTTGATCTTTATTTGATGGCTCTCTTGCTGGCTGATTTCGGCACTACCTCGAGTAGTGCCCTTTCTGGTTGCATTTAAAACATACAACATTCAACTTGTTACAAACTCCTCCATACTTCTTTCCACATACTTGACAATCTGGAAAAGTTAATCTCAACTGATTCGGCTGATTCACATTAGCTGGACGATTGCCCTGGCCTCCGTCTCCTGCATTTTGTCTCCTGAAATTAAAATTTCTCCCTAGATGAAACTTGCCCTTCTTAAAATTTGGAAACTTCCCTGTTTGTGACTGACCCTCACTTCCCTCAACTTTCCTTTTCTTGCTTTCCTTATCTTTCTGGAACATCTCACTCTCTGTCTCTGCGATAATAGCTTTCTGTACAACCCCGACATAGGTATCCAATTCAAAAATAGCTACCTTCCCTCTGATCCATGGCTTCAAGCCTTGCTGGAATCTCTTAGCTTTCTTTCTATCAGTATCAATATAAGACGGCACATACCTTGACAATTCCTCAAACTTCCCCTCATAATCTGTTACCGACATATTCCCTTGCTTTAACTCTAAAAACCTCAGCTCCATTTGATCCTGAACAAACTGAGGAAAATACTTTTCTAAAAACAATTCCTTGAACCTTTCCCAACTAATAACATCTGTGCCTTCCAATGTCTTCACCATTTCCCACCAATAGGTGGCCTCATTCTTCAGATAGTAACTTGCAAACTCAACCTTCTGTTCCTCTTTCACTTTCACTAAGGCAAATGCCTTTTCTATTTCCTTTAACCAAACATTTGCTTCAATTGGCTCTAAGGAACACTTGAATTCTGGTGGGTTTATTGCCTGAAAAGTTTTGAAAGTTACTTGGGGATTGGTCTGTCTTTGTTGTTGTTGTGCCAGGTGAACTGTTTGTTGGGCCAAGATTTGAAGAATCTGGGCTATTGCTGGGTCCATGGGTCCTGGGTTCACATTCTGGGTTGTATCATCTTGGTTATTATTGTTGTTGGTTTCTTCATTCTGGGTGTTGGTGCGGGTATTTCTTCTAGGAGGCATTCTCTGTAAAGAATCAATCAACTTATTTAGCTTTTGAATCAATCTTTTACATAAAAGAATAGTTTTGCAAAATAGAAATATTTCTTTTTGAAAATAGTTGTGACTAAATAAATTGCATGCTTCTTTACAGAATATAAACAGTTATGGAAAACAGGGCACATGGTATCACAGGGTATACTGGTACAATAAATAAGGTAAAGTAAAACAGGTGCGATAAAGTAAATGACAGTGTTGGAAAGGAAAAAGGTACTGATATATATAGATCAAAAGTTTTAGGGTAGTACAAGCGTAAAGACGCTTCGAAAGTAAAAGCAAAAAGGGTACAACAACCTACTCACTAGTCAGCATCGCTAGTCTATAAATACAACTCAAAAGTCTTCTAATACACACTACACACTACTGTCCATACTACATAATCATAACAACACTGCTCAGCATTTCCATATCTAAATCTCTGGCTCATGGCAAATCTGGACCTCCTATCTCCTCAAGCTCCTCTAGAACCCACTTAGCCCACTCCACTAGAAAATCAGGGGTGATGTCCTCATGTGTAGCCTTAGCAATCCTTACAGCAGCTGCTCTACGAAACGCCTGAAGCCTCTCCCTAAATCGCCTTTCACCACTCCCCATCTCTCTGGTACACATGATATGCAATAACTCCTGGATCTGACCCTGTAGGAATCGCTGCTCCATAAGGCAAGCCTCAAACTGATGATATGGGACAGGATAGGAAGAGAACTGGAAAGGTACTCCTGTGACTGAATGACTAGTAAAGCCTGAATCAGCATGTGGGGGTCCTCTAACAGGTGGCCTCATGCCTGGAGGTGGAATAGCCTGTAATGGTACGGGCTGCAACACCGGTGGAGGTAGAATAGCCAATGCTGGTGGAATAACAGGACGTGGATCCGATGCTGGTGCTCCAACTGAAGGCTCTGAGTGATCAGCTGATACGGGAATAAAAGAGTCGGCCATCTCTGCTATCTGAAATTATATCGTAATATAAGAATCTCGTACCATAACGCAATTTACACTAATACCTGATATACCGAAACACTCAACCTCTCAACGTTCTATCATCCTATGCCTTACTTCTAATCCTAACCTTCTACCCATTCCCGTTAACCTAGGCTTGTGTCAGTGACTTATAACCTGTAACTCTGATACCAAACCTGTGGCGCCCTCCAAACCCGGGTCAGAAGTTTGGGGTCCACACACACACCTTAATTATAACCTGCTTATAACAATAATAAAGATAATAATAATATATGCAATAACCCTACTTATCAACCACCACGGACCGCAACAGGTTAAAGTATGCACACAAGCCAAACACACTAATATATTACAAACCGTTCAAATCCCAACTATTTCAAATTCAAACTGAGTATTAAACATTATTACAAACTTTTACAAACTTAAATTATTCCAAAAGAAGCCTACTAGCTCAACTTTCTCAACCTTAACCCCTAGCTCTCGCGCTGGACTGGGGATCCTCTTTACCAAATAGTTCCTTCTTAACTGGAAAGAATATAAACAACATCGCACAAATGAGCTAACTTCCTCAGCAAGTCACAATGACAGAACTGAGAATAATGATCATCAGGTGAACATGGTTATGATATCAAGTGAACAATGGATTATGATTTAGAATTGGATATTATACTTTTAATTTAAAACCAAGGTTAGGTTGCTGATCAGTCACGCACTAACCCCGAGCAAGGCACACAGCATTGCTCTAACTACTGGATCCAAGGCACACATTGGCCTAACTTGACCATTATATGGTCTGACCACGAATCTGGTCCACAATTTTATAAAAACAATCCAATTCTAACATAATAACAGAATATGCAATAATAAACAATAACCGAAATCATTAACAACAATAAATGTTTAACAATGAAAGGGTTTCAATCCTTGTAAGGATCAACAAGGTACTTTCAAAGCTTGAATGCTGGGTAATGAAAGAATTGGATAACAAAGGAAACAACTTTTCAGGGTTTCAAGGATTTGGTCTTTCAAAGCATAAGATATCATGGATTGAGTATATAATACTTCAGTTCAGTGTCTGGTATTTAGTTTGTATGTATTTGTGGAGTAGTATCGTAGATTTGTGGTTCGTGTTTGGGTATACAATAATCAATGGCTTAGAAAGAATATGGTTCATAGCTCAAGAACAATAACTAAAATCAGGATTTAGGTTTCCGTGCTTCAAAGCACTTGCAATGTTAACAAGACTATCAAGAATTACAATATCTCGAGAAAGTTCAGAACACTTGCCTGATATTAGCTTACTATCCTGCACTTGCTTTCAATCTCAATCGTCTTACTCCTCAACTACCTGTTTCCCTTTCCTACGCCTTGCCTCTTCTGCTCACATATCATAAGCATCTATCAATCATCAACTCACAGGATTCTATTCAACACATACTTCTATCTACCCTTCATTTTACCCAAATCCGATTAACGGATTGAAATCTATGCAATAACCAAGTAAACACCGAATATATAGACCGATAGTCAAACAACAGGTCACGTATAACACATAATACATCATGTAATCAATGACATATCATCTATAAAGAAGTCTCGGGTCATAAATATGCTTTCGGGTATTTAAAATGATTTTTAAAACATTTTTCAGAATTAAAACGGGTCGTTGGATCAATTTCGGGTTAATAAACAGGGTTCGGTTGGCCCATTCTGGCTCCGAAATAATTTTAGAATAATTATCGAGCCTTGGAAATAATTTAGAATAATATTTTAAAGCTCGAAACTATTTTTCAGAATTTTAAATCATTTTTAAATAATTAAATCTAATTAAATAACTAATTAAAATCAATTAATAATTAATTAAAGCAATTAATCAATTAATTTTCGAATTAATTGACCAATTAATCAATTATAAATTAACTGAAATTAATTAACTAATTAATTCAGATTTATTTATGAATTAAAAATAATTTTCGGAATTAAAATAATAATTTTCAGAATTTTCAGAAATTAAAAATGAATTTTTATAATAAAAATAAATAGGAAATATGATTTTTAAACATTTTATAAACAGGAATCCAATTTTTGCAAAGTCTGGAAACTACAGGGACCAAACTGCATCGTTTTCAAAACTGCAGGGACCAAACTGCAATTTTGCAGTCCAGTCGCCGGAAAATCGGGAGTGGCCGGAGAAGACGATCCCGGTGTCCTCACCCCACCAACACCTCCAGATTAACACTACACAACACCAGGAACTTATTCATGCATTCAAAACATTCTAATCATCCCTGTTCTGGCCTGAAATTGGCCAAGAACATCGCCGGTTTCCGGCGAACATCGCAAATCTTTAAAACACAACTCCCTTCGATTCAAGCATCCTCTGTTAACGAGCTATATATCAATCGATTGCAAATTTTATAAGGAACACAACCCACTATAAATCAACAGCTAATAACCCCTGAATCAAAAACCCCCAAATTTCAATTGAAAACATTCATACGGGTTATAAACCCTAATTTTGAAATTCGAAAATTAAACTCAAATTTGAACATGTTATTGAACTCCAAATCAGACGTATGACATATGAAAATCATCAGGAAAACAAGCTCTACAACATGCAATCATCAAATCATACAAACAATCATCCGAACAAAAATTCATATTTTTAATAAAATAAATTCGAAAATAAATAAATTTTTAGAAAAATACCCTTGATTTTTGCAGTGAAATAAAGCTCAGAATCTGATAGAACACCTCAAATCCTTCGTTTTGGTTACTCAAGCTTTAAAAACAGAGATCGGTAACGCCTTCGTTTTGCTGTTTGATTCTTAGAACAGTTTATGTAATTAGGGGTTTTCTCTGAAAATTATATAATTAACTATCTGCAAATGATTTTGATACGAAATAAAATACGGAAAAAGGCTATTTATAATTACGGAAAATGTATATCCCGTTGGATCATTCTGGATATAAAACAGTACGTTTATCTGTAAAAACTGATCCAAACGGTATCGGTTTTCGGGATAATTATCCAAATTAGTACAATTTGTACTGCGGTCTTGGTCTCAGCGCCTGGTTACACGTATTACGAAGTGATAATTGGGATAGTTTAATAAAAAGCTCCCGTTTATCGAAAATACGGGTTTTATTAATTTACCGAAACGAATATTGTATCGAAAATGTTGCGCCGGGACCCGCGCAGGACAAACCGTAAGCCGAATCAAAAAAGTCGAAACATGAAAAATGCTCGGGATATTACAATTAGGTTAGAAAGGAGTTCTCGGAAGAGTTTCGGGTTCCAAAAACGTAACAACGGTTGACGTCGGTTGGTTCCCGTTTTTATAAAATAGATTTTAATTACCCGGAAAAAGATTTTAGAAATTTCATATGATTCTTATAAATCCATAAATCAACATAAAAATAATTAGGAAGATATGACAATTATTTATATTTTATTTTGGACATATAAAAATTAAAATACTCAATTAATATTATTTTTGAATATATTCAAGTACAGATAACACTTAACAATTAACTCACAGAATAGATACTGGACACACATAATAATATCAAAAATAATTACACGATATATCCCGGATATTATATCCTTCCCCTCTTAAAAGAATTCTGTCCTCAGAATCTCCTAAGAAAACAAATGAGAGTATTTTTCTCTCATATAATTTTCTAACTCCCAGGTTGACTCTTCAACCTTTGGGTTTCTCCACAATACTCTTACTAACTTTACCACTTTATTTCTCAATACTTTCTCTCTTGCCTCTAGAATCTCTATCGGACTCTCTACATATGATAAATCTGCCTGAAGCTCTATTGGCTCATATTCTATTACATGCCTGGAGTCTGGATTATATTTCCTGAGCATCGATACATGAAAAACATTGTGAATGTGCTCCATGTGCGGAGGTAACGCCAATTCGTAAGCTACTTTGCCAACGCGCTTTAGGATCTCAAAAGGTCCGACATATCTTGGACTTAGCTTCCCTTTCTTTCCAAACCTCGTTAGTCCTTTCCATGGTGATACTTTTAGTAATACCAAGCTTCCTTCTTCAAATTCCATGTCTTTCCTTGATTGGTCTGCATATTTCCTCTGATGATTTTGAGCGGCTATTAATCTTTTCTGGATAAGTTCAACAACTTCCTTTGTCTGTTGTACCAGTTCAGGTCCAAGTATCTTGCGTTATCCTACTTCATCCCAATATATGGGAGATCTACATTTGCGTCCACAAAGGGCTTCATAGGGTGGCATTCCAATGCTGGCATGATAACTGTTGTTGTAAGCAAACTCTACCAGAGGTAAATGTTCGTCCCAACTTCCTTTGAAATCAATAGCACAAACACGTAATATATCCTCGATTGTCTGGATCGTTCTTTCACTTTGGCCATCCGTTTGGGGGTGATAAGCTGTACTCATATTCAGTCTTGTTCCCAAACATTCTTGAAAACTCTTCCAGAATCTTGAATTAAACCTTGGATCTCGATCAGATACGATAGACACTGGAACTCCATGACGAACTACAATTTCTTTTAGGTACATATGGACCAACTTGTCGAGCGAAAATCTTTCATTTATAGGTAGAAAATGAGCTGACTTGGTAAGTCTATCCACTATAACCCAAATGGCATCATGATTCGCCCTTGTCCTTGGTAATCCAACTATGAAATCCATGGTAATATGTTCCCACTTCCACTCTGGAATCTCCAATGGCTGTAGCAATCCGCTTGGTCTTTGATGCTCTGCTTTAACTCTCTGACAGGTATAACATTTGCTAACCCATTCCGCAATTTCCCTCTTCATATCTGGCCACCAATAATTTTTCTTTAAATTTCTGTACATTTTGGTACTCCCTGGATGGATGGAATATCTTGAACTATGTGCTTCTTGTAAAATTTCATTCTTTAACTCCGTCACTGGTGGAATCCAGATTCTAGATGAAAATCTCAAAATACCTTGATCATCCTTCTGCGTGCATAATTCTTCACCTACCAAACGATTTATATCTTGATCCATTACATCTTTCTGACATTTCTTTATTTTCTCCAACAACTCTGGCTGGAAAGTCATACTGTACACTTTCGCTTCCTCAGGTTCGCAAACTCTAATTTCCAATTCCAATTTCTGAAATTCCTTATATATATCTTCAGGTACTAATAACTCATTTAACTTTTCCTTCCGACTTAATGCGTCTGCCACCACGTTCGCCTTACCGGGATGATAATTAATCGAGCAATCATAATCTTTGATCAATTCTAACCATCTCCTTTGCCTCATATTAAGTTCCTTCTGGGTAAATATATATTTCAAACTTTTGTGATCCGTGAAAATCTCACACTTTTCTCCATACAAATAATGTCTCCAAATCTTCAAAGCAAAAACTATAGCTGCTAGCTCCAAGTCATGAGTAGGATACTTTTGTTCGTGTGGTTTCAATTGCCTTGACGCATACGCAATCACCTTGTCGTGCTGCATAAGAACACATCCTAATCCTTTGTAGGAAGCATCGCTATAAATTACGAAATTCCCTTGATCGTCTGGAAGTGACAACACAGGGGTTGTGATTAATCTCCGCTTCAATTCCTGAAAACTTTCTTCGCACTTGTCATTCCATATAAACTTTTCATTCTTTCGTGTTAGCTTTGTTAATGGTGTGGCAATCCTTGAGAAATTCTGAACGAATCATCGATAATATCCTGCCAATCCCAAGAAACTTCTTACCTCAGTGGGTGTTCTCGGTCTCTCCCAATTCGTAATTGCTTCGATCTTTGCCGGGTCCACTTTGATCCCTTCGTTACTGACTATGTGTCCTAAGAACTGAACTTCTTGTAGCCAAAACTCACACTTCGACAATTTAGCATATAACTTCTTTTTCCTTAAAATCTCCAAAGTTGTCCTTAAATGTTCCACATGATCCTCCTCCGTCTTTGAATAGATTAAAATATCGTCTATAAATACTATAACGAACTTGTCCAAATATTCCTTGAAAATTCTGTTCATCAGGTCCATAAACGCTGCTGGGGCGTTGGTCAATCCAAAAGACATCACTAAAAACTCGTAATGTCCATACCTTGTTCTGAAAGCTGTCTTTGGTATATCTTCTGGTTTGATCTTCAGTTGATGATATCCCGATCTTAAATCGATCTTGGAGAAATACTTGGCTCCCTTCAATTGGTCAAACAAATCATCAATTCTGGGTAATGGATACTTATTCTTGATTGTCAACTTGTTGAGCTCCCTATAGTCGATGCACAGTCTCATGCTTTCATATTTCTTCTTGAGAAATAATACCGGTGCACCCCACGGGGATACGCTGGGTCTGATTACTCCTTTCTCTAACAATTCCTGCAATTGCTTTGCTAGCTCTTTCATCTCAACAGGCGCCATTCTGTACGGGGCTTTGAATACTGGTTCTGTTCCAGGTGCTAAGTCGATCGCAAATTCAATTTCTCTATCTGGAGGAAGTCCTGGCAATTCGTCGGGAAATATGTCTGGAAATTAATTCACTACTGGGATATCTTCAAGTTTTACTGGCTCCTGACTTTTGTCAATCACGTATGCTACAAAATGCTCGCATCCTTGTCGTAGTAACTTCTTGGCTTGAATCATCGTTAAGAACTTCTTTACTTGTTTCTGACCTTTGAACGTTACTATTCTTTCGTCTGGCGTTTTCACCATTACTTTCTTATTTCGATAATCTATCTGAGCATCATGCTTAGATAACCAATACATCCCTAATATCACATCAAATTCTCCTAACTTAAATGGTATCAATTCTACACAAAACTTACTACCAGAAATCTCAATCTCACAATTTCCACAAACTTGGTTCACAGTTACACGTTCTTGATTTGCTAATTCAACGGTTATTATTTCATTTAAGCACTCAACTGGACAGTTTAATTTACTAACAAAATCTCGTGAAACAAATGATCGAGTTGCTCCCGAGTCTATTAACACTTTGGCACATAAAGAATTCACATTAAGCGTACCTACCACGACATCCGTATCCTGGATAGCATCCTTCACTGACATGTCAAAAACTCTAGCCCTTGGAGTCTCATTTACTGCTGGGGTAGATCCCATAATTCTCAATGCATTACTAACTGGGGCTGGTGTCTTGCAATCCCTGGCCATATGTCCTGGCTTCCCACATTTAAAGCATGTAAATCCAATGACTGGAACTTTCACTGCTGGATTCCGGATAGGTTGATCTTTATTTGCTGGCTCTCTTGCTGGCTGATTTCGGCACTCCTTCGAGTAGTGCCCTTTCTGGTTGCATTTAAAACATACTACATTCAACTTGTTACAAACTCCTCCATGCTTCTTTCCACATACTTGACAATCTGGAAAAGTTAATCTCAACTGATTCGGCTGATTCACATTAGCTGGACGATTGCCCTGACCTCCGTCTCCTGCATTTTGTCTCCTGAAATTAAAATTTCTCCCTAGCTGAAACTTGCCCTTATTAAAATTTGGAAACTTCCCTGTTTGTGACTGACCCTCACTTCCCTCAACTTTCCTTTTCTTGCTTTCCTTATCTTTCTGGAACATCTCACTCTCTGTCTCTGCGATCATAGCTTTCTGTACAACCCCGGCATAGGTATCCAATTCAAAAATAGGTACCTTCCCTCTGATCCATGGCTTCAAGCCTTGCTGGAATCTCTTAGCTTTCTTTCTATCAGTATCAATATACGACGGCACATACCTTGACAATTCCTCAAACTTCCCCTCATAATCTGTTACCGACATATTCCGTTGCTTTAACTCTAAAAACCTCAGCTCCATTTGATCCTGAACAAACTAAGGAAAATACTTTTCTAAAAACAATTCCTTGAACCTTTCCCAACTAATAACATCTGTGCCTTCCAATGTCTTCACCATTTCCCACCAATAGGTGGCCTCATTCTTCAGATAGTAACTTGCAAACTCAACCTTCTGTTCCTCTTTCACTTTCACTAAAGCAAATGCCTTTTCTATTTTCTTTAACCAAACATTTGCTTCAATTGGCTCTAAGGAACCCTTGAATTCTGGTGGGTTTATTGCCTGAAAAGTTTTGAAAGTTACTTGGGGATTGGTCTATCTTTGTTGTTGTTGTGCCAGGTGAACTGTTTGTTGGGCCAAGATTTGAAGAATATGGGCTATTGCTGGGTCCATGGGTCCTGGGTTCACATTCTGGGTTGTATCATCTTGGTTATTATTGTTGTTGGTTTCTTCATTCTGGGTGTTGGTGCGGGTATTTCTTCTAGGAGGCATTCTCTGTAAAGAATCAATCAACTTATTTAGCTTTTGAATCAATCTTTTACATAAAAGAATAGTTTTGCAAAATAGAAATATTTCTTTTTGAAAATAGTTGTGACTAAATAAATTGCATGCTTCTTTACAGAATATAAACAGTTATGGAAAATAGGGCACATGGTATCACAGGGTATACTGGTACAATAAATAAGGTAAAGTAAAACAGGTGCGATAAAGTAAATGACAGTGTTGGAAAGGAAAAAGGTACTGATATATATAGATCAAAAGTTTTAGGGTAGTACAAGACGCTTCGAAAGTAAAAGCAAAAAGGGTACAACAACCTACTCACTAGTCAGCATCGCTAGTCTATAAATACAACTCAAAAGTCTTCTAATACACACTACACACTACTGTCCATACTACATAATCATAACAACACTGCTCAGTATTTCCATATCTAAATCTCTGGCTCATGGCAAATCTGGACCTCCTATCTCCTCAAGCTCCTCTAGAACCCACTTAGCCCACTCCACTAGAAAATCAGGGGTGATGTCCTCATGTGTAGCCTTAGCAATCCTTATAGCAGCTGCTCTACGAAACGCCTGAAGCCTCTCCCTAAATCGCCTCTCACCACTCCCCATCTCTCTGGTACACATGATATACAATAACTCCTGGATCTGACCCTGTAGGAATCGCTGCTCCATAAGGCAAGCCTCAAACTGATGATATGGGACAGGATAGGAAGAGAACTGGAAAGGTACTCCTGTGACTGAATGACTAGTAAAGCCTGAATCAGCAGGTCGGGGTCCTCTAACAGGTGGCCTCATGCCTGGAGGTGGAATAGCCTGCAATGGTACGGGCTGCAACACCGGTGGAGGTAGAATAGCCAATGCTGGTGGAATAACAGGACGTGGATCCGATGCTGGTGCTCCAACTGAAGGCTCTGAGTGATCAGCTGATACGGGAATAAAAGAGTCGGCAATCTCTGCTATCTGAAATTATATCGTAATATAAGAATCTCGTACCATAATACAATTTACACTAATACCTGATATACCGAAACACTCAACCTCTCAACGTTCAATCATCCTATGCCTTACTTCTAATCCTAACCTTCTACCCATTCCCGTTAACCTAGGCTTGTGTCAGTGACTTATAACCTGTAACTCTGATACCAAACCTGTGGCGCCCTCCAAACCCGAGTCAGAAGTTTGGGGTCCACACATACACCTTAATTATAACCTGCTTATAACAATAATAAAGATAATAATAATATATGCAATGACCCTACTTACCAACCACCACGGACCGCAACAGGTTAAAGTATGCACACAAGCCAAACACACTAATATATTACAAACCGTTCAAATCCCAACTATTTCAAATTCAAACTGAGTATTAAACATTATTACAAACTTTTACAAACTTAAATTATTCCAAAAGAAGCCTACTAGCTCAGCTTTCTCAACCTGAACCCCTAGCTCTCGCGCTGGACTGGGGATCCTCTTTACCAAATGGTTCCTTCTTAACTGGAAAGAATATAAACAACATCGCACAAATGAGCTAACTAGCTCAGCAAGTCACAATGACAGAACTGAGAATAATGATCATCAGGTGAACATTGTTATGATATCAAGTGAACAATGGATTATGATTTAGAACTGGATATTATACTTTTAATTTAAAACCAAGGTTAGGCTGCTGATCAGTCACGCACTAACCCCGAGCAAGGCACACAACATTGCTCTAACTACTGGATCCAAGGCACACATTGGCCTAACTTGACCATTATATGGTCTGACCACGAATCTGGTCCACAATTTAATAAAAACAATCCAATTCTAACATAATAACAGAATATGCAATAATAAACAATAACGGAAATCATTAACAACAATAAATGTTTAACAATGAAAGGGTTTCAATCCTTGTAAGGATCAACAAGGTACTTTCAAAGCTTGAATGCTGGGTAATGAAAGAATTGGATAACAAAGGAAACAACGTTTCAGGGTTTCAAGGATTTGGTCTTTCAAAGCATAAGATATCATGGATTGAGTATATAATACTTCAGTTCAGTGTCTGGTATTTAGTTTGTATGTATTTGTGGAGTAGTATCGTAGATTTGTGGTTCGTGTTTGGGTATACAATAATCAATGGCTTAGAAAGAATATGGTTCATAGCTCAAGAACAATAACTGAAATCAGGATTTAGGTTTCCGTGCTTCAAAGCACTTGCAATGTCAACAAGACTATCAAGAATTACAATATCTCGAGAAAGTTCAGAACACTTGCCTGATATTAGCTTACTATCCTGCACTTGCTTTCAATCTCAATCGTCTTACTCCTCAACTACCTGTTTCCCTTTCCTACGCCTTGCCTCTTCTCCTCACATATCATAAGCATCTATCAATCATCAACTCACAGGATTATATTCAACACATACTTCTATCTACCCTTCATTTTACCCAAATCCGATTAACGGATTGAAATCTATGTAATAACCAAGTAAACACCGAATATATAGACCGATAGTCAAATAGCAGGTCACGTATAACACATAATACATCACGTAATCAATGACATATAATCTATAAAGAAGTCTCGGGTCATAAATATGTTTTCGGGTATTTAAAATGATTTTTAAAACATTTTTCGGAATTAAAACGGGTCGTTGGATCAATTTCGGGTTAATAAACAGGGTTCGGTTGGCCCATTCTGGCTCCGAAATAATTTTAGAATAATTATCGAGCCTTGGAAATAATTTAGAATAATATTTTAAAGCTCGAAACTATTTTTCAGAATTTTTAAATCATTTTTAAATAATTAAATCTAATTAAATAACTAATTAAAATCAATTAATAATTAATTAAAGCAATTAATCAATTAATTTTCGAATTAATTGACCAATTAATCAATTATAAATTAACTGAAATTAATTAACTAATTAATTCAGATTTATTTGTGAATTAAAAATAATTTTCGGAATTAAAATAATAATTTTCAGAATTTTCAGAAATTAAAAACGAATTTTTATAATAAAAATAAATAGGAAATATGATTTTTAAACATTTTATAAACAGGAATCCAATTTTTGCAAAGTCTGGAAACTACAGGGACCAAACTGCATCGGTTTCAAAACTGCAGGGACCAAACTGTAATTTTGCAGTCCAGTCGCCGGAAAATCGGGAGTGGCCGGAGAAGACGATCCCGGCGTCCTCACCCCACCAATACCTCCAGATTAACACTACACAACACCAGGAACTTATTCATGCATTCAAAACATTCTAATCATCCCTGTTCTGGCCGGAAATTGGCCAAGAACATCGCCGGTTTCCGGCGAACATCGCAAATCTTTAAAACACAACTCCCTTCGATTCAAGCATCCTCTGTTAACGAGCTATATATCAATCGATTGCAAATTTTATAAGGAACACAACCCACTATAAATCAACAGCTAATAACCCCTGAATCAAAGACCCCCAAATTTCAATTGAAAACATTCATACGGGTTATAAACCCTAATTTTGAAATTCGAAAATTAAACTCAAATTTGAACATGTTATTGAACTCCAAATCAGACGTATGACATATGAAAATCATCAGGAAAACAAGCTCTACAACATGCAATCATCAAATCATACAAACAATCATCCGAACAAAAATTCATATTTTTAATAAAATAAATTCAAAAATAAATAATTTTTTAGAAAAATACCCTTGATTTCTGCAGTGAAATAAAGCTCAGAATCTGATAGAATACCTCAAATCCTTCGTTTTGGTTACTCAAGCTTTAAAAACAGAGATCCGTAACGCCTTCGTTTTGCTGTTTGATTCTTAGAACAGTTTATGTAATTAGGGTTTTTCTCTGAAAATTATATAATTAACTATCTGCAAATGATTTTGATACGAAATAAAATACGGAAAAAGGCTATTTATAATTACGGAAAATTTTTATCCCGTTGGATCATTCCGGATATAAAACAGTACGTTTATCTGTAAAAACTGATCCAAACGGTATCGGTTTTCGGGATAATTATCCAAATTAGTACAATTTGTACTGCGGTCTTGGTCTCAGCGCCTGGTTACACGTATTACGAAGTGATAATTGGTATAGTTTAATAAAAAGCTCCCGTTTATCGAAAATACGGGTTTTATTAATTTACCGAAATGAATATTGTATCGAAAATGTTACGCCGGGACCCGCGCAGGACAAACCGTAAGCCGGATCGAAAAAGTCGAAACATGAAAAATGCTCGGGATATTACAATTAGGTTAGGAAGGAGTTCTCGGAAGAGTTTCGGGTTCCAAAAACGTAACAACGGTTGACGTCGGTTGGTTCCCGTTTTTATAAAATAGATTTTAATTACCCGGAAAAAGATTTTAGAAATTTCATATGATTCTTATAAATCCATAAATCAACATAAAAATAATTAGGAAGATATGACAATTATCTATATTTTATTTTGGACATATAAAAATTAAAATACTCAATTAATATTATTTTTGAATATATTCAAGTACAGATAACACTTAACAATTAACTCACAGAATAGATACTGGGCACACATAATAATCTCAAAAATAATTACACAATATATCCCGGATATTACAGTCATCGTAAAGCAAATCAGTCTTCACAACCTGAATTGCACCATAAAATGCTTCCGTTGTTAGAATCAACTGGTTTTTATGGTATTTCAAGGGTTCTTCACTCCAGCTTGATTAGGGTCTCATTTCAGCTCTCGTAGAAAGTTGGAGGCCAGAAACTCATACATTTCATCTGTCGGTTGGAGAGTGTTTTATCACACTTCAGGATATTGGGGTGCTTAATGGATTGTGTATTGACGGGGACCCTGTTATTGGTGCTACTTTGATTGCTGATGAGGAATGGGATGAGGTCGTTGAATTAGTGTTTGGTCATCGGCCCCCAAAGAGTCGATTTAATGGATCTAGGCTACAACTTAGTTGGTTTGAGACCTTTATTCCAAAAAATTGGATCATAATGCCACTGATGAAGATTTGATGCAGTATAATAGGTCTTATATGTTACAACTTATCACTGGATCTATGTTTACAGATCATTCGGGTAGTCTAGTACATTCTATGTGGATTCCGTATCTTCGTGATCTAAATTCTTGTGGGAAGTACGCTTGGGGAGCTGCTGTACTTGCATTTTTATATAGAGAGTTATGCAAAAGTTACAAATTAGATATAGATGAGGTTGTTGGTTGTTTAATATTGCTGCAATTATGGGCGTGGGAGAGGTTGCCAACTATGGCTCCAATACGTACTAAAATTTCCTTAATTGATGAGGAGTTTTAGGTAGGATAGCTTGCAGGCCCACATGGAGTGAGGTGAAATTTTAACTATTCATTTTTATTACTAGAAAATTCAGTTATACTTGTCAACCTGCTATTATGGCCACATGGAGTTTTTTACTAGTGTACTTATTATGTTTTTTTTATATAGGTGGCTTGTTCATCATTCTTTTTCAAAGAAGAATGGGCGTATGCTTCCTGTCTACCAAGTAATTTTAGACGATATAGGTTTGTCGCATTTTATATGGCAGCCTTACATTAAATCTGTTTTGGAGTCACTACCAGCATACTGCTTGAAGGGACAGGAAATCTGGCGTTATTGTGGCCCGCTAATTTGCATCTTTATCGTTAGGCCTCATCAACCCAACCAAGTTTTGAAACAATTAGGGATGTTTCAGCGACTTCTGGATCAGCCTGAAGATACGAGTGACCTCCACAAGTTGACTTTGCAAGGAAAATTTTATGTTAATTGGGTACAGAAGCATCAACCATATATAAATATTTGGAATTCACGATTGAATAATCTTTGCGAATCAGATATGATCGTTGGTGCAAGTGAAGTTGTTAAATATGATGATTGGTATAAGTAGAGGACGTGGAGATTCCATTCTCAGATGGATGCCCTTCATGTATATGTTGTAGGTACTCATATGAATATCACTAGTTTTATATGTCTATTAGTTTTGCAATTATAATGTAGTAATCCATCGAGCATTAAGAAAAGTGTGGATGGTAGCATAAAAGAATCCCCTATCCTTTTAATGGTTGAACCAAACTACCAACAGTTATACCCATGTTGGCTTATTAGTTTAGTATTAGTATAGATATTGTTGTTAATTTACCCCTGCATAGAATAAATACTAGTTGAGACTAGCCAAGATCAAAATCTATGATATTTGATACCCTACATCAAGATGGATGTTTTATCTGGCATGTATTATAAGGCTGCTAAAGAACACATTTATAAATTATGTTCAACTAATGGTTACATTACTAAAGATGTAACATACATATTACGCATTTTGCTTAGTTTTGTAAGCAAAACTAATATAACTAACATACATATAATTAATATAACTTTGTAATGTGTTAAATTTAGGGAGAGTTATTTAAATTGATTGCGAGACGTTCGGAGAATTTACTACCAGAGGTTAGTGAACTAGCTTATCTCGGATGGCATGTTGTTCAACAGCGTTCTGTTCATGGTTTTTTTGAGGAACTCCTCGTGGAAGAACGTCGTAATCAAGAAAAAATTGTGAGAAAGGTTGTTGGTCGACGTGCTAAACGTGGAGGCCATGGAGGAGGTCGGGGAGGGGCTCGTTGTGTGAGGCGTCGAATGGATGGTGATGTATGTATGGATACAATTGTGCCAACAGCTCTAGATGAAGATGATCATGATTTTGGTGCTGCTGCAGATGACAATGGATCACCTTTTCAGCAGTCAAATAATTTTCATAATTTTGGCAGTTCTGCACAACAAAGTGAAACTGTTATTCAGCCGTTGATGCAAGTCAATAATGATGCTAATCTATTCGATAATGAGCCTAGTGAACATTCACTTGATGATGTTATTGAGCTGCCAATAGATCCTATTCAGCTACCAAAGGATCATGTTGTTGTTCAACCACCTGTTTTAATACAGATTATTGTCCATTTTTCAGCTTAGGTTTGACTCTAGGTGGCTCCTTAATGCCCACACTCGAGCCTGTTAGTGAAGCTTTTCAGCAGACTATGGGCAATGCAATTCAGAAGTTGGCAGACCCTTGTTCGTTATTTGATCTAGGTGAAATTGTTATTCAGCAGCCGATTCAAGTCAATAATGATGCTAATCTAATTAAGAATGAGCCTAATGATCATCCTCTTGATGATGTTATTCATCCACCAATGGATCCTATTCAGCTTCCAAGTGATCATGTTGCTGTTCTGCAACCTATTTCTAATACAGATTATTGTCTATCTTTTGATTTACATGTAACACCTAGCAATGATGATACAAATAATAACTCTTCTCAGTCTACCATGTCACCAAAAGTTAGTATTGCCTAGCCATCTAATGTCATCAACCCAACTATTGCATGTCCTGAAAAAGAATTGCAAGTTTATGAACTACGTCGGTCGAAGAGTGTTAAAAAAGTACAACATGTGGTAATGATGGTGTTAAATGTGCAAATCGCAAGTAATCAAGTAAGTTTCTCAGTTTTACGACTTTCTTAATCATAAAGAAATTGGTAAGTTTTATTATGCTCGGAAATGTGCAGTGTAGTTTGAATGGTTCTGTTTACTAATTATAGTATGATATATTAAGAGCTGATCAAATAATATACTTGTTCATACAAAGTTTGAAACTTTGGACTAAATTGATAATTGACATACTGACATCTACTGGCCTTGATTTTGTTGCGACAATTACCATTGTTTCTCAGTCACCTTAATGGCAATATGTTATGGACAAGATTAACAACTTTTGTTAGGTGGATATTAAAAGACTTGTATTCTAGTTTAAATATTTATTTCATCTTTTGTTAACTAAGTGTATTGGGCAGTGCATAACATTCTTTATGAATGTCAGTAATGTTCATTTTGATTAAGTAATTCAAATAATGAAATATTTTGTTGTTAGGTAAAACTGTATTCTGCATTTTTTCTTTAAAAAAAATCAGTGGTATTGTAAAATAGTTACTAGTGGCAGTTGTTTTTGCACTTTTGTGTCAGGAGACAACATAACAAACACATTTTATGTATGCGTTTGCAGTATAATGCAGTTTATAATTCCGTTTCAGTAGTGGTCCAACGCAACTTTTCATTGCGTTTACCCTATAACTACATTTAAACATGCGTTTACCCATTTCCTAGTCAGCTCCTTTTGTCAACCTAGAACCAAATTCACATCCTAATAACAACACTGATGCCTCATATTTGTTAAACTAAAGCTATATATAGAAAACTTAAATTGCAAAAATGGACAGAGACTTATATGTAGAAAATGTAAACATAAAATTTACCAAAAAAGTTTAAAATTTCAAATTGCAATATCAAATCCAATTATCTTAATAATTCTTTAAAAATGTAGATTAACAAAGTCTAAATAAAAGCAAATTAAAAAGTCTTAATGTTTGATAATAATATCAAATTTAACCAAATATTCAAGGAGCCGAGTTGCTTTTCTTCCCAGGAGGTTCTTGAAAATCCATTTCATTGTTAAACCGTGTTCATTTCCTTCTCACCTTCTTCTTTTGTACATCCTCGTCATGAACAACTTTTGGGAAATTTATTTGTGTAGGCCAACGTGGATCTCCTTTGTTAGGGATTGGTTCAAACACACCGTTATTGATTTTTGAGATATTTTTTTAACTTATATCAATCACCAACAAGTTTATCATGTGTCATTTTGACATGTGCGCAATAAGCAATTACAGGAGAGTAAGGGATACGATAGTTTTGCCACTTTCTACATGTACAATTTTGCTCATGTATGTGAATGGTATGGTTGTTTCCTCCTTTTAGTCCGTCCTTGTTTGTAGTTACTTGAAATAACCATGTGTCCCGATCAAACAACTTTACATGATGTCCACTTGCACGTGATATTGCCCGTTTTAATTTCATATTTGCAAACTTGGTAAAATATTGATCATTGAGAGATTGTGTTGCTATCTCCACACGCCTCGAATCAAAGTATTCAACTAATTTTCCAAACAATGCCCTAACTAAAGAAGTGATAATAAGGTTTTGTGCTTCAAGTATTGCATTATTCCAATTTTCGGCATGATTTGTTGTCATGATGCCAAACCTTTGTTTACCCCCATCATGTGTTAACGACCACTTTTCTAAAGCCTTATCTTCAAACCATTTCGTTGCCCTTGGCTCCGCTGCCACCAATTGTTCCCATAACAAATCAAACTTTATAGGTTGAACTTGAGGAGCCAATTCAACCAAATTTTTCTTCAATCCTTTTTTCTTATGTGCATTACAAAAGTTTGAAGCGAGATGCCTGATACAAAACCGATGGTGATCATGTGGCTCACACCATCCAGTCTGCTTCATAGCTACCATAATCTCGGCGTGTCTGTCAGAGATGACACAAATCTCGTGCCTCCTACCTGCCATAAAACTTCTCAACCTATCCATAAACCACCCCAACTAGACACATTCTCGGCTTCGACAATAACAAACGCCAGTGGAAAAAGATGACTAAATCCGTCTACAGATGTGGCACTCAATAGTATGCCGGGATATGGTCCATTAAGATGAGTCCCATCAATAAATATGACTAGAATGCAGTGCTCAAATCCATCAATGCATGGCTTGAAAGCCCAAAACAATCTCTTGAACATCATTACCTGTTACATAAGACTCAAATTTAATATTGGTCCATGATTTAATACTTTTTAATAATTTAGGGTTCATCAATCCCATAATTGGGTTTTAGAATATTTTATACGATTATAGTGTCATGAACAATTGTTTAGGGTTTAGGGCCTATACTCTAAAGCCTAATTTATTCTAGGTTTTATGGTCGTTAGGCCCTAAAACCTAGGAACCAACATGATTTAATACTTTTAAATAATTTAGGGTTCACCAATTCCATAATTGGGTTTTATAATATTTTATACGATTATAGTATAATGAATAATTGTTTAGGATTTAGGGTTTAGGGCCCTAAACCCTATACTCTAAACCCTAATTCCTAGGAACCAATCTCTAATCAAATTTAATACTGGTCCATAATTTAACACTTTTTTATAGTTTAGGGTTCACCAATTTCATAATTGGGTTTTAAAATATTTTATATGAGTATAGTGTAATGCACAAAACCCTAATTTGTTTTAGGTTTTATGGTCGTTAGGCCCTAAAATCTAGGAACCAATTTCTAATTTAATATTAGACTTTAGTCTACAACAAAGCAATATGTAAGTTGAAAAAAAGTACCTCTCCCATCTCTTCTTCTTTAAAGAGCCAATCAACTTTTGTACCAATGTTGAAACATTATAGCATTTCCATTAAATACGGAAGGTCACTATACGACCCTTCCCAAGAACCATGCACATCTTCCATGACTAATTTCTTTGTATTTCTTATTTTCTTCCTATTTGGATGATACCCAAACAAGTTTTCGACCGTAGCTAGAGGCACTTTCTCCTTAATGTTTCGATCGACTATTATTTGTGCCATAATTGCTTCGGTAATGTCCGGAAATTTTAAATTGGAATGGTCTTGTGTAATAGATGGGTTCATACACGTGTGTGGACCCGAACTCTCCATTATTTCAAAATGATCATGCACACTCCATTTCCTTGCTTTTAACTTCCAATTGCAACCATTTTCCTCCATTTTGCAACAAACATACCAATTTAAGGAATCTGATCTTATGGTTTTAATCTCTTGATGATTTTGGATATGAATTTATTTTACCTCACCCATCAACTCATCTTTTGAATGAAATAGCATTTATTTCCTCAATTATATAGGTGACGACGCATCATTACTACTTTTAAGAATAGAATTATCAAGAGAGGCTATTATTTTTGAACTACTAGATGTAATTGACGATTTTTTACTTGATCCCCCGCTCTCTACCTCCAAACGCCTACTAAAACTTGATTCTCCTACTCTTTCAACTCAGTCTTTTTCAAAATCAATGCGTGTACTTATATTCAAATTAGTTTTCATACCAATTGAAAACTTTTCCACATAAAGTTCCATAAACAAAGGACTCCACTTTGAAAGCACTACACCAAACATCAACTCTACAGCATCATCATCTTCAATAGGTACAATGCCAAACTTCAAATCATCCGGATTTTTACATCTATATTTTAACTTCAAGCCATATTTACCTCTATCAATTTTAAATTTCGAGAACAAATCATCACACAAATCATCAAATTTAATACTAGTATTAAGTTTGACATGCTTCGCAACCGTCTTATCATAAATAAATCCATCTAATTGTGTTTTTAAGATATTACCATCGATGTAAATCCATCCAAGTACAGAATTTGTTGAATCTGATGCCATGATAAAACTCTAGTGCGAGATTAATACGAACTGAATTGATTATGGAGGAGGTTGGTAGATATATGTATCACATTATAGAATTGGGGGTGTAGAAAAAGTTTTTCCAGAAAGTTTCAGCAAAATAGAGTTGTCTGTTTATTCTTTAGAGGGGCTTCCAGTAGCAGGCCATCTGTACATAAACTAGTAACGTTAATTAAACTTGCGTTTAACCTTTAACGCATTATTAATATGAGTCTTCGTTTTAAACTTCTTATGTATTAAAAAAATAAGATTCAACACAATTATACTCTGCGTTTAAACTGCAACGATTGTTCCAATTGCGTTTTCCTTTTAGCTGAAATACTTAAAATTTTGTTTTCAAATGTGCAACGCGATATTAAGAAGCGTTTACGTGTAACGATTTTATAAATTGCATTTCTGTTTGACTGAAATTTTTTAAAATATATTTTTTAATACAACGGAAATTACATTTGAGTTTTACCTGTAACGTATATAAATATTGTGTTTCTTTTATTTCCAATCTTTGTTCTTATCAACAATTCTTATAATAAATCGCAACTAGAAAATGTGTTTCATTTTAGGACAAAAAACAAAATTGTTTTTTTCTTTTTTAAGTGGTACAAAGGGTCTTTCGCGCATGCAAGTGAGATTTGGGGCCATTACTTTCATAATTGTGATAATAAGGGCCACTGCCCTAAAAAAGAGTACGTACTATTTACTTATATCCTATATATAACTAGAGTAAAGAAGTTTTGCTTGTATGGTTTGGTCGTATCGGTAAATTAGTAATTTACTTTCAAAAAGAGATAAAGTTGCCACGTAATGTGCGGATAAGTAAGAGATTGATAGTAAAATTAACTTATGATAAAAGTCTAAAAACTAACAGAAATATATTATGCATGTTAATTCTATATCTTTGGACATTTGTAAAATTAACTTATCATAAAATACCTAAAAATAAGAGGAAAAAAGTAATATAAATATATTATCTAGGCCTTTCTTCAAGAGTGAACCCTCTTATATAGAGAACCGTAGAGAATCCTAGAATTTCATCAAATTTGTTGCTAATGTAGAATAATAATTATATTTATATAAAATAAAATATTTAACAGCCGAGATTTGAAAAAAAAATTGATTTTAAATTTGATTATATTGTGGAATAATTTTGGATAAGTGTGAATTTACTGTGAATCTACTACAGTTCGGTCGTAGCTCTAACATTTGTTTTGGATTCTTAACTTTCGCTATAAGACATATCATAATACGATTAACCCCCACTGGCACCTCCCCAGTTCTAAAGAAATTTTTACAGAATTGAGTGACATAATTACCAACAATATTCCAAAACACATGAAAAAACATGGGTTCAAGCCATCTATTCCAGGAGATTTCTCTGGATGCATGGAAAATGTTGTTTCCTTAACATTCACTCCAGTCACATTCTTTAGTAACTCTGTATTTTGTTCTTTTGTCACACGTGCCACTCCTTCTCTTTCTGTTAGACTCTCCTCTGTCTATATACTAGTTGCAAACAAATCCTCAAAGTATTTTATAATGATGTTTTGAATTTTATCTTCTTCCTCCGTCCAGTTTTCATTTTCATCCTTCAACCTTTTTATATCATTGTTCACCTTTCTCACCGATGCATACTTATGGAAAAACCAGGTGTTTTGATCACCATGTTGTAGCCAGAACTGCTTAGCTTGTTGGTGCCAGTATATTTATTTCTTCTTTAGTAACTTTAGATAGTCCCATCGAGTTTCATACATCCTAACACCATATCTATCTCTCCTGGGTCTTAGTTTCTTCAATATTCGTTTTTAATCCTTCATCTTCTCTTTAAATTCCTTAATCATGCCTCTCCTCATTCCTCCAATTTGAGAGAACAATACTCTATCTTATCCGTAATACTCTGGCCAGCCATCTCCGACCAAAAGTTTTGAATAATATATAAACAATCCTTCTCCTTCACCCACATGCTCTCAAACCGAAATCTATCTTATCCTATTGGACTTCTGAGATTGCTGATTCTTGTGGGCTTCTATATAAGTAATATTTATAGACGTTTCACAATAAGAAGCACCATTATTAATCAAGTAATGAGCAAGGAGAGAAGATTAAGAAGACCGTTTTAGCACACCATAACGAAGAAGAGGAAGCATACGTTATCTTGTGATTCTTTTATTCGTTGTAACAGTGGATGCTAGTTTTCTTTACTTTGAACCTTAATACTCTTGTGACGTACTCTGGTTTTAATAAGTATTTTATTAATTTATATTATCGTGTTATTATCATATTTTCATATGAACCCATGGTGACGATGAGTTCTATCATGGGCTAATCGTGATCATGGGGTCGTAGCGGATTTAATATAGATTTCTTTAGTTAACTGTTTAATACCTTGGTATGTGATGATTGTATGATATCTAGTATAGGTTGTGCTTATTCTTCTTATGTGCGTCGCGAACATATAAGATAGCTTGTTAATCTCTTGTGAAGCGAGAGTGAATCTTGAGATTTAGAACTTGCCATGCTAGTATAGGTTCATGTATTGTATGCCTGATTAGTGGGTAACTCTAACCGTTTTACTTGCCCTGTATAATCATAATGAATAACTTGCGCTTAAATCGTTATATTGTCAAATTCTGTAGACATATAGGGTCTCAACATAATTGATGCATATTCAACTTCTATCTTAATTATGGATGCTTGGTAGAATGGTATTTGTGCAACGAAAGTTGGCTTTTATCAGTTTTGTGTTGTTCGATTAATATCATCATCGTTACATGCTAAGGGTAATAACAATAACTATTGAAGGAAGTAGTAATGAAGTTATGATCTCATGTGTATTTAATATTGTTAATTCAAGTGTTATTTAAGTGTTTTATTCTCGTAGTTAATTATAGTTAATAATTAGTTAATCAACCTTAAATGTTATTGTCTTGACATTGAGAAGTAATCATACATTGGTGAGTGAGTATTAATTAAATATAATCAGTCTGAGTGTCTGTGAGAATAAACTAGAAATCATTCTATATTACTTGCGAACGCGTATACTTGCGTGAATATTAGCGCGTGCTTTGTGCCTAACAAGTTTTTGGCGCCACTGTCGGGGAATCGGTGTTAATTTGTTTAGTTTATGTACTTGCCATCAGTGGTCATTAGGACTCATTGATTAAGACTTGTTACTTATTATTTCCAGTTGTGTTTCAGGTACTCTAGCGAGCGTTTATGCAAACACGTTCTCGCACTCGTAAGAGAACTCTAGATACGGCTGAGGAGACAGACTCAGTTCTTAATATTCTGGAGAAGATAGATTTTGAAGATTCGGATAAAGAGAGTGAGCCGAAAGAACCGGTAATCATGGGTGATCGTATAGTTCCAGCAGATCCAGCTCTTATGGACTTTTCTCGGCCTAAAATTGATGATATTCAGTCAAGCATCATTCATCCGGCTATTCAGGCTAATACTTTTGAAATCAAGTCGGGCACTATTCAGATGGTGCAGAATTCTGTTTCTTTCGGAGGTGCTGCGACTGAAGATCCCAACATACATATCAGGAATTTTGTTGAGATCTGTAGTACTTTCAAATATAATGGTGTTACTGATGAGGCTATCAAGCTGAGGCTTTTCCCATTCTCTCTGAGGGATAAAGCTAAGGACTGATTACATTCTTTACCAGCTGGGTCCATCACTACTTGGGAAGATCTTGCGTAAAAGTTTCTGGTGAAGTTCTATCCAATGGCCAAGACTGCAGCTATGAGGAGTGCTCTTACTCAGTTTGCGCAGCAACCAACAGAATCTATGTGCGAAGCTTGGGAGCGCTATAAGGAGATATTGAGAAAGTGTCCACATCATGGTATGCCTGACTGGATGGTGATCACTGGGTTCTACAATGGTTTGGGGGCCCAATCTCGGCCCACGCTCGATGCAGCAGCTGGAGGCGCCTTGTGGGCCAAAAGCTATACTGAAGCCTATAATCTTATTGAAATTATGGCTGCAAATGAGCATCAAAACCCAACTCAAAGGATGATTCCCGGGAAAGTAGCAGGTATTCTAGAAGTTAATGCAGCTACAGCTATTGCAGCGCAGCTCCAAGCGCTGTCTATGAAGGTCGATTCTTTAGCCAACTATGGAGTCAATCAGATAGCTATGGTATGTGAGATTTGTGCAGGCTCTCATGCTATGGATCAGTATTTTCTTGTTAATAAATCTGTTCAGTATGTGAACAGTTATCAGCAACCGCAGCAGCCTGTGCCAGCTACTTATCATCCTAATAACAGAAATCATCCCAATTTCAGCTAGAGCAATACTCAGAATGTTGTTCAGCAACCATATCTGCAAGCTGTAAGTAAACAGTTTAATCCACCTGGATTCTCGCAACCTCATCAATATGCTTAAAGGCAATCATATCCTCAATAAGGAGGTGTTGCTCCACCTTCTAGTGCTGATTTCGAGGAGCTAAAGCTGTTGTGCAAAAGTCAGGTTATTTCTATCAAGACCTTGGAGAATCAAATCGGTCAAATAGCTAATGTCGTGCTCAATCGTCAACCTGGCACACTTCCCAGCGATACTGAAATGCCAGGCAGGAAGGAAGCTAAAGAGCAAGTCAAAGCTATTACCTTAAGGTCTGGAAAAAGTGTTGATGCTGAAAAAGTAAAAGATGGAGAAGCTGAAGTTGTAGATGAAGAAGAAAAGCAAAAGGAGAAAGAGGCGGAACCAAGGAAGACTACTATTGAACACACTCTGCATGAGGGTAATACAGGGGAGAAATAACTCTATCCTCCACCACCTTTTCCTAAGAGATTGCAAAAATAAAAGTTGGATAAGCAATTTGGTAAGTTTCTGGAGGTGTTCAAGAAACTTCACATCAACATACCCTTTGCTGAGGCTCTGGAGCAAGTGCCTAGTTATGCGAAATTCATGAAGGGTATTCTTTCAAGGAAGGTGAAACTGGATGATCTTGATACCGTTGCTCTAACAGAAGAGAGCAGTGATGTGCTGCAACAAAAATTACCTCCAAAGCTTAAAGATCCAGGTAGCTTCACCATTTCTTGCACCATTGGCAAGTTGTCATTCGACAAGTGCCTTTGCGATTTGAAAGCAAGCATCAATCTGATATCATTTTCTATCTTCAAAAAGCTGAATTTGCCTGATCCAAAGCCCACCTATATGTCTCTACAATTGGCTGATCGTTCTATTACATACCCACGAGGCATCGTGGAGGACGTGTTAGTAAAGGTGGATAAGCTCATCTTTCCTGCAGACTTTATAATTCTGGATTTTGAGGAAGATAAGAGATTCCCATAATCTTGGGAAGACCTTTCTTGGCTACAGGCCGTACCTTGATAGATGTGCAAAAAGGTGAACTTACTATGAGGATGCAAGATCAGGATATGACATTCAATGTATTCAATGCGATGAAATTCCCTACAGAAGATGAGGAGTGCTTCAAGGTGGATTTGATTGATTCTTCGGTAACTTCAGAACTTGATCATGTGCTATGGTCTGATGCCTTAGAAAAAGCCTTAGTGGGGGAATTTGACAGTGAAGATGAGGAAGGCAATGAGCAATTACAATATCTAAATGCTTCTCCTTGGAGGCGAAAGCTAGAAATGCCATTTGAATCTCTTAGTACTACTGATCTCAAGAATGCTGAGGGAAAGCTCAAACCATCTATTGAGGAAGCACCTACTTTGGAGCTTAAACCATTGCCTGAACACCTGAGGTATGCTTTTTTAGGTGATGCATCTACCTTGCCTGTTATTATTGCATCTGACCTTTCAGGTAGTGATGAGGACAAGCTCTTGAGGATCTTGAGAGAATTCAAATCCGCCATCCGATGGACTATAGCAGATATAAAAGGGATCAGCCCTTCGTATTACATACATAAAATTCTTCTAGAGGAATGTAGCAAGCCGACTGTTGAGCAACAGCGAAGACTGAATCCTATCATGAAAGAAGTGGTGAAGAAAGAAATTCTAAAGTGGCTGGATGCAGGAATCATATATCCTATTTCTAACAGTTATTGGGTGAGCCCAGTGTAATGTGTACCTAAGAAAGGAGGTATTATTGTGGTAGCAAATGAGAAGAACGAGCTCATCCCTACTCGAACAATCACATGATGGAGGGTATGCATGGACTATAGAAAGTTGAACAAAGCCACAAGGAAGGATCACTTCCCTCATCCATTTATTGATCAGATGCTTGACAGGTTGGCTGGTCATGAGTTTATTGTCTTCTGGATGGCTATTCGGGTTATAATCATATTTGCATTACACCTGAAGATCAAGAAAAGACTACTTTCACTTGTCCATTTGGAATGTTTACTTTTCGTAGAGTTTCGTTTGGCTTATGTGGTGCACCTACCGCTTTTCAAAGATGCATGATGGCTATATACTCTGATATGATTGGAAATAATGTCGAAGTATTCATGGACGACTTCTCCGTCTTTGGACATTCGTTTGATGAATGTTTGCATAATCTTCGTTCGGTGCTCAAAAGGTGTGTGGAAACTAATTTGGTGCTCAATTGGGAAAAATGTCACTTCATGGTGCAACAGGGCATCATTCTTGGGTATAAAGTCTCTAGCAAAGGCCTTGAGGTGGATAAAGCTAAGGTGGGAGTCATTGAAAATCTTCCGCCACCTATTTCTGTGAAAGGAATCCGTAGTTTTCTTGGTCATGCGGGTTTTTATCTGCGTTTCATCAAGGACTTCTCTAAGATATCTAAGTCGTTGTGCAACTTGCTCGAGAAAGATGTGCCTTTCAAATTTGATGATGAATGCTTGGAAGCATTCGAGACTCTCAAGAAGAGTTTGATAACTGCACCAGTTATTACGGCACCTGATTTGACAAAACCTTTTGAGATGATGTGCGATGCAAGTGATTATACAGTGAGAGCAGTTCTTGGACAGCGCAAGAATAATATCTTTCATGTGGTCTACTATGCCAGTAAGACGCTTAATGGAGCTCAAATGAACTACACCACTACTAAGAAGGAGCTCTTGGCTATATTTTTTGGTTTCGAAAAATTTTGATCTTATCTACTTGGGACAAAGGTGACAGTATTCACTGATCACGCTGTCATTCGTTATCTCGTCTCAAAGAAGGATTCGAAGCCTAGACTTATTCGTTGGGTGCTCTTGCTACAGGAATTTGAGTTAGAGATCAAGGATCGAAAAGGTACTGAGAATCAAGTAGCTGACCATCTCTCTAGACTGGAGAATCCCGACTCTACTTCATATGATAAGACATTGATCAACGAATCTTTTCCGGATAAGCAGTTGTTCGCAGTTCAGGAGGAAGAGCCATGGTTCGCAGATATTGTGAATTATCTTGTCAACAATATAATGCCTCCTAATATGAATGCAGCTCAAAAGAAGAAGTTTTTGCATGAGGTGAAGTGGTACATGTGGGATGAACCATATTTGTTTAGACAAAGAGCTGACCATATCATCAGGAGATGTAGCTCATTCTGTGATACGGAGGGGATATTATGAGACTGTCATTCCAAAGTTTATGGTGGACATTATGGTGGTGAAAAGACAGAAGCTCGTATTCTTCAAGCAGGTTTTTTCTAGTCTACGTTGTTTAAGGATGCACATCAGTTCATTTTAAGGTGTGATCATTGCCAAAGAGTTGGGAATCTTGTTAGAAAGGATGAGATGCCTTTAAATGTGATGCTTGAAGTTGAGGTCTTCGATATTTGGGGAATCGATTTCATGGGACCATTTATCTCGTCCTGCAATAATCAGTACATCTTGCTGGCAGTCGATTATGTCTCGAAATAGGTAGAAGTCAAGGCTCTACCGACAAATGATGCAAAGGTAGTGTTGAGTTTTCTTCATAAGCAGATATTCACAAGGTTTGGAACGCCACGAGTAATCATAAGTGATGAGGGGTCGCATTTCTGCAATCGTAAGTTCACTTCTATGATGCAGCGCTACAATGTGAATCATCGTATTGCTACTGCCTATCATCCGCAAACTAATGGTCAAGCTGAAGTGTCTAATAGAGAGATCAAGCGCATTCTAGAGAAAGTTGTTTGTCCGTCAAGGAAAGATTGGTCTTTGAAGTTCGATGAAGTTATTTGGGCTTATAGAACAGCATACAAGACTCCACTTGGGATGTCCCCGTTTTAACTTGTCTATGGTAAGGGATGTCATTTACCTGCGGAGCTTGAGCATTAGGCTTATTGGGCATTAAAGAAGTTAAATCTTGATCTAGATGCAGCTGGGAAGAAGCGAATGCTTCAGTTAAATGAACTTGATGAATTTTGACTGCAAGCGTACGAGAACAACAAATTGTACAAGGAAAAAGTAAAAAGGTGGCACGACAGGAAGCTATCTCTTAAGTCATTCGTGCCGGGGCAACAAGTTCTTTTATTCAACTCTCGTCTCCGACTTTTTCCTGAAAAGTTGAAATCAAGGTGGTCTGGACCATTTATCGTCAAAACTGTGTTTCTACATGGAGTGGTGGAGATTTTTGAGAATGATCCGGGCCAAGAATTCAAGGTTAATGGTCAGAGATTGAAGCACTATTATGGGGACATGGCAAACCGGAAAGTGGTTAGTGCCGTTTTATTGTCAACTTGATCGAACTACTCTACGTCAAGTTAATGACGTAAAAGAAGCGCTTCTTGGGAGGCAACCCAAGATTTGAGACTGTAGGAACCTTTAGAAGTTAGTACTCTATCCAAAAACCCAAAAAAAATCAGAAAAGAAAAAGGTAGAAATTTTTTTTTCAGAAAGCTCTCGGGCGCCCGCCTGCTGTCCCGGGCAACCACTTCGAAGCTGAGGCACCCGCCTGGTATTCCTGGGCGACCTCTTGGAGCCCCACTATTGGAAAAAAAAATTCGGCCTTATAAAAAAATAGAAAAACACAAAAATAAAATACCACGGCCATAACCCTATTAACCCACGAATTTCCTCCTACAAACAAGCCACAAACCCCACTCCTACTCTAATTCTAAACCTAGTCTTACCCTATATATACGCACAACCTCTCCATATACACTCCCATATACTTTCAATTTACAAACTCTCTCCTACACACAAAACACAAACTCTCAACACTTATTCTCAGTTTCAATGGCTCCAAAGAGATCTCGTACTGTCGATAACAGCAACACCATTCCTACTGCTGATTCTTCGAGGGGTACTGCTGCAAGGCCCCGATTTGTGGATAGGGCTGCTGAGGAGGAGTATGCTAGGCTTCTGACTAAGCCGATTCTGAAGGAGAGGGGATTTTTGCCATCGGGGAGGGATGGTGAGTTATTGCCGATGATTGCAGAGAAAGGGTGGATTACTTTTTGTGAGTCGCCGGAAGCGGTCCCGATGAGTGTGGTTCGCGAGTTTTATGCGAACGCCAAGGCCGATAAGAATGGGTACACTGTTGTTAGGGGGCTTACGGTTGATTACCAGCCCGAGGCGATTCGCCGTGTTATTGGGCAGCGATAAAGGAAGCCCCAGGAGGAGAATTGGAACGAGAAGACCCCCGAGGATTTTGATTCGGATTTGATAATTGCTACTCTCTGTCAGCCGGGCACGGTGTGGAAGTTTAAGACGGGATCTAACGAGTATCGTTCTTTTCCGGCCATTGCGATGAACAGGTATGCCCGTGCATGGAATGCCTTTATTTGTGCTAATATTTTGCCTTTTTCGCATGCACATGAGGTTACAGTAGAGAGAGTCAGGTTGTTGTGGGGGATTTTGAATAAGGAGTATTATGTGGACCTTGCTGAGTTCATCTACCAAGGGATTTTGAAGTTTTTGAGGGGGAGGTCGCATAGCAACATCCCTTATGCCTCTGTTGTCACGAAGTTGTGCAAGGAAGTCGGAGTCCACTGGTCTTCTTATGAGCAGCTGCAGATGTCGGCCACTCCTATTGATTCATCGACGCTGAATGTGATGCAGGAGTGGACGGGTGGTGAGCCCGAGGAGCAAGGTTTGGGATATTGTCTTCCAGGGGGATGTCCAGCAGCTGGTGCTACGATGGCTAGGCCCAGTCAAGCTCATGACGAGGCAGGTTCTTCTAGAGCCCATGGAGGTGATGGTTCAGGGATGGCTGATGCCCAGTACAGGAGGCTATCCAGGAGGATGGATGCGATGTACGAGTCACAGAGTAGGTTTGCACAGGAGCTCACCCTAGCACTTGGGACTGCTTTTAGAGGCCTTGGAGCTGACATCTAGTGACCCATTTTTGGTGAGGACTCTGCTTTTCCGCCTCCTGACACTCCACCCTCTGAGGGTGATGATGATGATGATTTCTCTGAGTAGGTACACCATGTGTTCCTTTTTATTACCTTCACTGGGGACAGTGAAGATTTTAAGTTTGGGGGTGGTATTTAAGGAACATATTTGTTTGTGTGTCATGTAGTTGAATATTCATGTTAGTTTAGTTCATATAGTTGCATATTTTTTGTTGTATAGTTTTTTTTTTATTTTTTAGCTTTATTTATCATGTCATGTAGCTCATGCATATACCATGATCCCTTTTGTGTTGCTTTACCAATTGATATGTGATATTGATGCGAGTGTAGTGATAGCGTTAGAGTGATGTTGAATCTTGTTAGGTTGACATGCATGCTAGAAACACTTATAATTTAACTAAGTCTTAAAGTATGCTTAAGGACTAGATTGTTGTCATGGTTTGATGGTTTTTAAGTTTAATCTATTGATTATGCTTATAATGTATGATAGGCTCTTAATGATAAAAGGCATGAAAAGATAAAATTGGAGTAAAAATTGGAATTCATTGCTAGTTGTGGCTAGCCGTCAAATGGCTAATAGCCGGCTCGTATTGTATGCGAGCAGTCTAGGGTAGAGCAAAATGGAGCGAAACGCACTTGCTCAGAAATTTGAAAAAAAAAAAAGAAAAAAGAAGAAAAAAATATGGTTTAATGCATAATTAATCACGAGTGAGCTCTTTGGTATTCGAGTTATTAAGTTCTTAGGGAACTTTGTGCCTAGTGACCTAAGGCTTTTATAGTCTGGGATCCGCTAACCTAACGCTCATTAAATGGATGCCATTGCATAAGTCTTTTATGGACCTCACTCATTGCACGATCAAATAAGCATTTGTTTATTGTGTTGAATAAAAGCATGATTCCGTAATAAGCTCCAGTGATCTTGAAGTATTATAAGTCATTTTGTGTCTAGAATTTATTCTTCGTATAATCATGTGATTGCATTAAGGATAATTGAGTTATGATAATTGATCTAGTTTTGAAGCATATCTGTTAAGCATCCGCACACACCACATTTCTAGTTGTATGTTAGCTTGCGTGATTTGATTGATCTTTATTCGCCTAATTGCATTTGTTGAGATTTCATATGTTGGTTGGTTTAGTCATTGCGAATGGGGATCGCTGCATTTCATGTAGTTTGCATTCATGCATGTTTTTTATTTTGTTTTTGAGTCTGTGACGCTTAAGGACAAGCATCGATTTAAGTTTGGGGGTGTGATAATTGGCATTTTATACCACTTAGAACGTCTTAAAATGGCTTGAATTGATGTCTTGAAATCAAGTATTTTATGTATTTGATGCGTTTTCGAGTATTTTTGTATTTCAGGGTATAACTTGCGAATTCAGGGAGATTTCATCATAATAAGCCTAGGGAAGTACTTGGGATCAGTCTCGGGGAGATGTGTGAAGAAATCAGCAAAATCAGGAGCAAGAAGTTTATTTTTCCAGAAGCATGCCAGGCACCCGCTTGGGATCTGGGGCGGCCGCTTGGGAGCTGAGGCGCCCGCCTGGAAGCTGGGGCGGCCGCCTGGAGTCGGATTTTCTGATTCTGCTTTTATTAATTCGTATCCTATTGGACTTCTGAGATTGTTGATTCTTGTGGGCTTCTATATAAGTAATACTTAGAGACGTTTCACAATAAGAAGCACAAGTATTAATCAAGTAAGGAGCAATGAGAGAAGATTAAGAAGACCGTTTTAGCACACCATAACGAAGAAGAGGAAGCATACGTTATCTTGTGATTCTTTTATTCGTTGTAACAGTGGATGCTAGTTTTCTTTACTTTGAACCTTAATACTCTTGTGACGTACTCTGGTTTTAATAAGTATTTTATTAGTTTATATTGTCGTATTATTATCATATTTTCATATGAACCCATGGTGACGATGAGTTCTATCATGGGCTAATCGTGATCATGGGGTCGTAGCGGATTTACTATGAATTTTTTTAGTTAATTGTTTAATACCTTGGTATGTGATGAGTGTACGATATCTAGTATAGGTGGTGCTTATTCGTCTTATGTGCGTCGCGAACATATAAGATAGCCTGTTAATCTCTTGTGAAGCGACAGTGAATCTTAAGATTTAGAACTTGCCATGCTAGCATAGGTTCATGTATTGTATGCATGATTAGTGGGTTACTCTAACCGTTTTACTTGAAGGAAGTAGTAATGAAGTTATGATCTCATGTGTGTTTAATATTGTTAATTAAGTGTTATTTAAGTGTTTTATTCTCGTAGTTAATTATAGTTAATAATTAGTTAATCAACCTTAAATGTTATTGTCTTGACATTGAGAAGTAATCATACATTGGTGAGTGAGTATTAATTAAATATAATTAGTCTGAGTCTCTGTGTGAACAAACTAGAAATCATTCTATATTACTTGTGAACGCGTATACTTGCGTGAATATTAGCGCGTGCTTTGTGCCTAACAATATCGTTGAAATCCCCTATAATACACCAAGGTAAATTTGATCGTGTAGCCATCTCTCGTAACATGTTCCAAGACTCATGTCTCCGGTATCTTTCCGGGCACCCATAGTAGCTTGTTTACCTCCACTTCCCAATATGCTCTTATATTTACTTCAAAATCAATGTAAAGGTAACTACTATCTTTTACTACTATATCCACTCCTTCTTCCACATAAAAGATAAGCCACCCCCTATGTCATGCAAATCCACGTTAAAGCGGCCCTTAAACCCAAGTTTTTTGCACACCTGAATAACTTTATTTTTCTTTACTAATGTTTCTGATAAAAAAATAAAACTAGGCCTTAATTTTTTGACTATGTCATGTAAGAATCGAATTGCTCATGGGTTGGCCAACCCACGATAATTCCATGCTAAAAGACTCATTATTTCAGGCGGGCCTGCTATGCAGAGCCCGCCTCTCGCAATTTTTTTGGCACATCTGTATTAACAAGCACATTTACTATTTCCCCATTTTCCTTATCCATAACATTTTCATGGTTCACACATCTTCTTTTAGGATCAAATATACTCGTATCTTTTTTAAAAACTTTCCCTCCCATATTTTTCTTAATCTGCTCCACTCATTTATTTATCCAAACTACTTTCTTGATTTCTTGCGATCATCTTAATGCCTCTGTTTCTCCTGAAATCTCGGTGATTTTTCCGTCAACCTCCATGAAGCGTGTCTCAGCCGTACTGTTGTCGTGTACGGTGGTTTCTTTTATACCACTATATGCACCTTGTTCCCAGACCTTATCATTTTCATTGTCATTCCGTAGCCATCGTGTTCCTATATTCATGTTCTTGTTATTTTTAGCCGGGGCTCTCAACCAAACTTCATAGGCTCTGGTTATCTCTTTATTCGGGTGTACATAAACAATGTTGCAATCTCTTTCTTAATGCCTTAATATACCACATACAAAGCAGAATGAACTTAATCTTTCATATTTGAAATTAATCCAATTCCATTCCCTTCAATCCCTTTTCAACTTCATTCTCCGCTTCAATGGTCTATCAAGCTCAATCATAGCTCGAATCCGTGAGAACATCCTCAATCCGCCTCTCATATTACTTGGATATGACATAACAAACTTGCCAATATAATCTCCAATATTCTTGAAAATAGTCTCAGATACAAATCCTCTTGGTAAATCATAGATTTTTACCCAAATATCATAGTTGGAGTATATATTTAGCACTAATTGTAATATTTTGCTATTATGCATTAATAGTTAGCATTCCGTTATAATAAAAAAATTATTGAATGATATATTATATAACAATAATTTGCATCACCATTAACTTGCTCTTATTATTTACTCTCTGATCCCCACCGTCATCTGAGTCGAGCTGAGTCGAGCTGAGCTTGAACTCGTTTATTAAAATCCAACCCGGCTAGAATCTGAAAACGAGTCGAGTTCAACGACATTTTCGTATTCGTTTATCTAAACAAGCCGAGTATGTGTCGAACTCGAATAAAGCTCGACTCGATAACCAAGTTTCGATCCGGCTTGAACCCGAACTCGAGCTCGTTTACAAACACAAAAGTAAATCATAATAAATTAATCCACACATTACCTATCAAGATGCATACCCACTTTTTTGCTTTAGTTTAATACCACAAGTCCACAGCATAAATCTCTCCTCCCTTCCATCGCGGCTATCTATTGGTCACACACCAGGCACACATACTGTAGGACATATACACAGAACTCAACAACTCACATCGTTCGTGCACAATATAAATTATTAGATTTAAGTGCTAAAATAACCAACTATGCGACCCCCTTTTTAATCTCTCTAGTCTCTCTCACCCTCCGTCCAAAACAACCACCTCCACCGCCGTCGCTGTCCACCTCACCCCATTTCCTTCAAATTATTGATTTAAGAGAAGTGATGAAATTAGATATTAGCGCAATGATGAAATTAGATATTAGCGCGTTAAAAATAATAAAGTGGTCGGGACTTATGATGAGATTAGGCTATCTATAAAATTGAGTAAAACGAGATACCCGAACTTCACTCATTTTAACCCGACTCGCTAAACTCGCGAGAAGCTCGACCCGGCTCGTGAAATTCACAGGTCGGTTCTGAACATATTTTTCAGCTTTTATAACATTTTCACTCGGCTTGTCTCTTTTAATTTAAATCCAAACTCAAACTTGTATAACTCAAAACTGACTCGACTCGGCTCAATTAAACACTGTTCCAGAAATCGGCATACTAACCGATAAATCGGCCAAAATATCGGCTGGACTCACGTTGCCGATATTATTAAACCAAATCGGAGCACTATACGACTCAAAAATCGGCAAAGTCAGACATTGGGTCAACTACTATACATACAAAAAATCTCACAAACACAACGGATTCTTTTTGTTTGAATTCTGCTGTGATTTAACAAGAAATTAGACAAAAAAGTTGAACGAGGAGAAGGAAAATACTAACAGACGAAAAACAAAGTTGACGGAAAAATTTGAAACTCCCAATTAAGAATATGAATACGAAAAAGAATAAAAGGGAAGGGATGAAAAGGGATGGAAGAGGGAGGAGAAAAATCTAGAAATGGAACTATTCTTTTTAATTAGAAATGCACATGGAAGTAGAGAAAGAAAAGCTTCAGATGGAAATCACAGCTAACGAAAAACGCAATTGATGGTAAGGGACGAAGTTAAAAAGAAAGGGAGGAGGGAGAAGACGGGAGACTGGAAAAGATCACGTAAATCAAGAAGTCCAACACTTATTTTTTTTTAATTTAATTACAAATGGACACATGTTATCATGCTGTGGTACTACTACTATTATCAATTTGTACTCCATACAAAGCAGTACAAGACTACAAGTGGTAGTACAACTCCTTTAACAATTAGGTCATGGAACATATATTTACAAGGCCATAATGCAATTTAATTTTTGAAGGTCTGACCCATCATTTATATAACATATATATTTAAAAAATAATATTAAAATATATCCAATTTTATTTCAATTTTATAATTCGATAAATCTCAAATTTGTGATTAATTTCTTATAAATCGTAAATCGGTAACTCAACTGATTTAGTCCGATTAGCGATTTCTTTCTGTAACCATGAATGTGAGACTGATTTCAAATTAAATTACAACTTGCAGAATCATTTAGAGGGCAACTAAATAATTCTTTATCCCAAGCACAACTGCAAAAGTCCCCGTCAAGTCTTTATCCCATTTTGTCTTTGGTAATTATTTTTTTAGTTTTTCTTTTCAAAGCATGCTAATCATTTCTTTTCCTAGTCATATTTTCTTGCTTCGATTTTCCATCAAGCTTATAAATCGTTAATCCCCCAACCCCACTCACATTCTCCAAGCAATCATAACCCTTGATAATTGAATCAAACGGCCGATCATAACCTTATAGTTCCCGCTACGCAACACGCTAAACATCTCACCACATTTCGCGGGCCCACTTTTCATACCAAACACGAAAAACGTGAAAGCAACACTTTCATTTAATCATCAACGGCTCACAACAATCCAATTAAACCAATCCAACGGACACTATTAAAATTCGGCCACGAGAATCGCGTAAGCTTGTAGCAACTTAAAGTGACTCTTTTTGCTGCTTTATTCACTCTCCAGAACCTCATAATAATACACACAGCCTGTTAATACTGCAATTCTGTTTCAACTCATTCATGCTTGTCAACTGATCAATCCTTCTTCAGGTGAGTTATGTTCATTTACCGTTCTTATATTCGTGTATTATGTGTAGTTTGTTTTATTTATTTTCAAATTAATGCGCTGTTAAGTATTATTAATTCTGTATAATGCTCATATTATTAAGTGAAGTTGATGAATTATGTGTTACTTGATGCCTTTGTTATGCCTGTTAAGTATTATTATCAACACTGCGTTATATTCGATCATTTATCATGCTTAGGTTATTGTTTAATTACTGTTTTTTTTTCGGTAGTTTATGCTTATAATAGTGAGAGAGGGAATTTATCGTCGATCACAAGAGCCAGAGAGGCACATTTTACGTTTATGTGAATTTAGTTGGAGGAGCTAATATGTGCACGCTCTTTATTAGAATTGAGACCAAAATATCCTCATCTTATATACTGATGGTTTAGAGTTGTTCAATAAAAAGTGTGGACCTATAAATTCAAATATACAGCATGCCTCCCTTTAATTATTTAAGTTCCGTCAAATTTTCTAATGGCATAGTATTGTTCTTTGGCGATGCCCATGCCTACTGCCTAGTGATGAGAGAAAGACAATTGCCAAGGAAATATGGGACAATATGAATTGATTTCAAGCCAAGGCTAAGATACGGATAACATGTTTATTGAAAAGAATAGTATGAGTAAATTAAAACTAATCCCTCTCATCCCCACTCCAATTATCTTTCCATTTTGGGCCAGTAGGTCCTTCCTCACCTAATGCTTCAGAAGGAAGGCTTCGTACAAAACAATCAAACGCGTCCTTTAGTGCCCCCGGTAACAATTTTTCTATATCGGTTAACCACTTGTCAAGGTCGAATTCACGTTTTGGACCCCATTCTCTAGCATAGTTTAACCATGGTGGTTCAACAATGCCTAAGCCTCCTAAATAGTCTGCTCCAACTAAGCTAAATTGTGCCCCGGTATCCATCTTGAAGTTGCTTTTTGAGGTATCATTTTGTGCCCCAACTATAATCTTCTCTGGTTGTGGAACATCGTGAATAAATGTTCCTGCATGAGGATACGATGCATGCCCGTACTGTGAGGCGTAAACGATAGGCTTGTTATTGCTCTCGAACTCAAGGTCAGGGGCACTCACCCACATTCCTTTACTATGAGCTGAAAAATATACACTTTGTAACTCTCCATTGAAATTACTGACCCTTAGTGTCACGTGTTCCCAGTCACTAACATGTTCACCAACTTCCCCCAAGGGAATAGTGAAAAATGCAATTTTGATCTTCCCAGGACCATTAAAAGGGCAGAATATCCACACTGCAATGTCAGTGAATGTGCCACCAAGAGCAGGCTTAATGTGCATATAAGCCTCTGCAGATTGCAAGTTACCTTTTTGGAGATTGTCACTAGCATTTTTATCTGTTGGGAGATCTATCCAATAGGTACCGTCGTTGGAACCATTTTGAGGAAGGTTTGAGCCATCTTGTGCAATCTGGACCGGATTAGATTCTTGGCCTTTTGTATAAAGTAGTGCTCCGTTTTGGAAAAACCAACTTACGCTAGAGGGAAAGTATTTTTCATCAGGATGAAGGTACACCACTGGAGCATAAGCTTGTATCAGTGCTTGAACTTGATCTAAATTTGGCATACTAGGATAGCTTAAGTTTAAATTTTTCAAACAAGACAAAGAAATTTCCTCCCCATCCTTTTTGACAATAAATGTTCCAACTGATAAACCCAATGCTTTAGTTCCTCTTTCCACTGGTCTAAGACTATATACATTGAACCCACTGTTTGCTCCCCATATCCAAGTGTCATTTTCAACACTTTCAGTTAGTACTGACCGAACAACACGGACTTTATCAAGGGAGGGTTTCTGTGGTGAGGTCGTGACGATATGACCCACAGATGTATAATTATCCGGTGGAACTGGAAGCCAAATATAGCCAACGTCATCTTGCTTAATGTTTTGAGACTCGCTACTCCAAACAAGAGTATAATCAATTGGTAATGTTAGTCCTGGTGGATCCCCAGGTAATGAGGCATCCTTAGCAACAAGAACCCATCCATATAGAGTCTGGTTATTAGGTTGGCAATAGCAACCGAGCATGAAAAACTCTTCCGGGACCGAACTTGGTTCATAAAATGTTGCACCATGATTGTCCGGCCCCCCTTCATAGGTAGCCCAAACTTTGTTGAAAGATGTGATCTGAGAAACATGTAATGCTCCTAAATCAATTATCCCATTTGCAAAACTTGTACCTACATACATATATAATCATGAAAATAAAAGATCATTCAATAGGGAGGTAGTATGGACATTGTGGGAAGGATCATTATACCAACAGGGAAACAAAGTATGAGGTCCTTGGTATCAAGTACGAGATAAATGGGATATTTATAACTTTTATATGAAATTTCACATATACCTGGTGGCCATTTGGGAACTGGTGCTGGAAGCTTGAATATGGTTTCAACGAACAATGTACTGTTATCTTTCTTAAGTGTAGTAGACATAGAAGATGCCTGAAGTCGGCAGTTCACTTTTGTAGATTGTATGAAACAAACCCTTAGATAGAAGCAGAGTTTTAGTATTTAGTGGTAAAGAAATAGAAGCGTTGCAAACTACTCCTAAAACCAGGCTATGCACACTATTTCTGTTGCCTGGATAGCAATTAGATGCTACATTACTAATTTATATGAGTAAATAAGCAAGTACTTGGATACACTTCCATGTGTAATTTAGGTTTGAGTAATAGCACAAATACAGTTTTTGAATTATCTTAATATGTAGAATGGGAAATTTGTTGAGAAAACTATTGTAAGAAAGTATAGATCTGTTCATAAATTACGAGCTGAAATATAATCATTTTTTAATAGTAAAATGTATGCAACAATTATTTTATGAAATTGGGTACCATATGAACAGTATCCAAGCAGAATTTGCATACAGCTTTGAGCCTCTCTTCATGTAGTAGTATGTTGATATACGAAATCCTGAAACCACAGAGATTTTTGCACATTTATTGAAAAAGAAACTTACAACGTGGCGGAATACTTTTCAAGCAATTCGTGCATGTACTCAAGTATTTTCAATTTGAGAATTAATTAGTGACAATGAGAATCTTGATACACTTATTGAGAATTCATCTAGGGTACACAAAATAGTGAAAGATAAATATTGAGTTTGTGATGTAAAATGTTACAATCAAATAGAATTTTGAGCCACACACGGATTGCAAAATGTTGTGCAGAGCTGCACATTCATGATATATGTGTGCTGCCCGGAACATGTGCGCGGTTTGTATGTGTGTATGCAATTAAATTGAAAGATGAAAATTTTTAAAAAGCAAGAAAAAAAAACTTGCCTGAATTTTGGAGCTACAAAATATTTAACTTAGGATTGAGGAATTTGTCAGGCGAACATGGAGTAGCCAAGAGTGATAGAAAGTAAGGGGAGGGAGAGAGATATGTTACGGTAGTAAATGCTGAAATGCATATAATCTTGATTGATCTTATACAGATATCTTTAATTTCAATAATATTTATACCTTTGACCATCTTTATTAATTACATATATTCAAATCAAATCAACAAAATATATTTTCATTTGAGGAAGTATATCCAAAATAAATCTACAAATTTAATTTCAAACCTGCTTCTAATATAGTGCTATCATTTTTACAAAAGATAAAAAAAAAATGAAAATCAAAACAAATTCAACAAACTATATTTTCTTATGAAATATATCCAAAATAAATCTATAAACTTAATTTTAAATCTGCTTTCTAATACAGTGCTATCCTTTTTTATAAAAGATAAAAAATAAATGATACATTTTCATTTCTTTCCCAATTGTTTTTTTAATTGTATGAGCAAAAGGTGCATGCCTATGAAAAAGTCTAACAATTAAAATATATAAAACCTCAAACATCTAAATTTGCATGAATTACATAAAAAACTGTTTTGTAAATGTCAGTTTACTAAAATTAAAAAACAAATGAAGTACTTGGAAGTTGGAAATAGTGGGCGAGGGAGATAGTTATCAGCATGGGTATTTTGCTCTGTATTTATATTTTGTGATATTTGTCAAATATTCATAAGAAAACAAATCCATCATCTTCTGGTGAGTAATTTTGATTCATTGTGTATAAATAGAGGGTCATGTTCTACTACAAATTATTCTACTTTTCGGTGCAAGCTCTATGAATTATTTTTTGATGGCGGGGTTAAGCGTTATTTTGCAAGTTGGTAGTTTTCCTCAAACTGAAAATAAAGTATAATATGCCTAGACCATGCTATACAGTTAGTAAACACATTTTAACTTTGTACAGTAATTAGCCGATTCCATGTGATACAGTACTAAACTACTAATATATAAATTTATAGAAGCGTAATTAAGCAGATTGAATTAGGCCCTTGACATCTCATACTTTGATATCTTCCAACAGGTAATAGAAGATTACAAGGTGATGGGAATCAAAGTGGAAACTATTGGAGTATCTCTGTTTTATTTATTACTATTGTTCCCTCTTGTGTTTTCGGACACAAAAGATGGGTTTGTCAGGATTGGACTAAAGAAAATAAAATATGATCAAAACAACCGCCTTGCCTCTCGGCTTGATTCCAAGGATGCGGAGTCTTTAAAGATGTCATCTGTTAACAAGTATCATCTGAGCGATACACTCGGAAGTTCGGATGATACTGATATTGTGGCATTAAAGAACTACATGGATGCTCAGTACTTTGGTGATATTGGCGTTGGTACTCCCCCTCAGAAGTTCACTGTTATATTTGACACCGGAAGTTCTAATCTTTGGGTCCCATCGGCAAAGTGTCACTTATCGGTGAGTCACATGCTATTTACGAGTCTAGTGAAATATCCCACATACAAGTATGTAAAATCTCATATGTAATTGTGTCCCAGGTGGCATGTTTCTTTCATGCAAAGTACAAGTCAAGCCAATCAAGTTCCTACAAGATAAACGGTAGGTTTAAGTTCTCATTGAAACATGTTCGCTTTCATAGTGTAACACTTTAATTTGTTTCAATTTATAAATACAATTGGCTGATTCATTTAGGTATTTCTGATGGTGTACATGCATCAACATTCTATATAATATAGAGATCCTGGTCTGGCATCTAGAATTCTAGATCAAATTTCCGTGTATTAAGTGTCTGCCTCTCCATGAAGTTTTTTTTCTGGTCTCATGAGAATGGACTCATTCGAAAGAACAAGAACAAAAAGTAACCAGTTACTGAGATTTAAACGGATGCTTAAATCTTCCCTGCAGAGTGGTGGTAGAGTATCTAAAGCCTTTGAGCCTAGTGATAGTGGACACCCCAATCTTCTGTTAACAAAATGTTAAGGTTCAAGCCGTTGGAGGCATGGGTGTGTTTGAATATTTAAGATTCTGCATTTGATTACTTCCAAATTAAAAATTAATTAAAATAATTGCTTGGGGAATGACCTACGCGAAGGGGGTGTCAGCTTTTTGACTTGACTCTCCACACTTATAATACGTTCAAAACATATTGACAAATTGCTGAAAACTTTATTTGTGAACTGACTAGAGGAGCATCTATCTTGCTTTACCTTTTATAAATTGAGTGCAGGTTACATGTATCCACGGTGGAATGTATTACGCTGATTATGTAATTGTTGCTGAATTTTGTCTAAAAATGCTTGACATGATCCATCTTGCAGGAACATCGGCTGCTATTCAGTATGGTACTGGAGCTATATCCGGTTTTTTCAGTCAAGACAGTGTCAAAGTTGGTGATCTAGTTGTTAAAAAACAGGTAACATAATTAGAAAATGTCTTTCGTAATAAAAAATCAGGTGACTTCTGCAACATTTTTAATATGTAAGTTCTAGTTTATGATTGACTCATGGTGCGGCTTTCTCAGGATTTCATTGAGGCAACCAAGGAACCTGGTGTTACATTTGTGGCAGCAAAGTTTGATGGTATTCTAGGGCTTGGATTCCAAGGAATTTCTGTTGGATATGCAGTTCCGGTTTGGTAATGTTTTAGTGATTTGACATGGCATGCATAATGTTTCTACTTTTGTAGAATTTAAAGGAAGCAGATAGAGAATTATTGTGGAACTTGTTAAGGATAACCAAATTTACGATACTAGGTAATGTTACAGGTATAACATGGTGAAACAAGGTCTAGTGAAGGAGCCGATCTTTTCATTTTGGCTAAACCGAAATCCACAGGCGGATGAAGGAGGAGAGATTGTGTTTGGTGGGGTTGATCCGAATCATTACAAGGGAAAACACACTTATGTCCCAGTCACACATAAAGGCTACTGGCAGGTTGGTTACTGTTCCTTTTTATGTCAAATTTCTGATATGTGTTTAGTAGTTTTTCATTCTTAACTCTTTGTTCTTATATTTGTAGTTCGATATGGGCGACGTTCTCATTGATGGGAAAGCAACTGGTATGTTTCTTTTTTGTCCTCAATACTGCACATGACAACATTTTTTCAATGATAAAGCAAAATCATTTAATTAAAAAGGAAAAAGAAAAGGAGTGACTTTGTTACCAAGCCTTGATCATTCAATTTATTGTAAGAACTTGATTACCTCTTATCTTTTCTTCTCACATTAGCAAATGTTTCTTCTCAGGTTACTGTGAAAAGGGATGCTCAGCTATTGCAGATTCTGGAACTTCTTTGCTAGCAGGTCCAACGGTATGTTTCTGCTTTATCATCCGGTAAAAACTCGAAATCATTCTGTATCAAAGTATAGCTATGTTTTATTTGCATCTGGACTAATTTGTCTCTACTCTCGTGACATTCAGTTTTTCTATATATTAGTACTAAACACAATAATTTCGACGTGAATCTCGTGTTTATTTGAAGTGCAAAACATATTGCTGCTATTTTTTCTGAATTTGAAGCTTGTGCTATATTGGCTTCTTCTATGTCTTTTAAATTGTAAAAACTATGATTTGGTAGGTCATGATACTGGCATCGATATTAGGCATTTCCTATTAACTTTTTGAAGTTCTCCCTCTTTTACTCTTTCCCAGTACGCTTACTAGATTTTGTTTTTCCTGTTGTACATTCTACCAAATTCTTCAGACAGTGATCACAATGATTAATCATGCAATTGGAGCATCTGGCATTGTTAGCAAGGAATGCAAGGCTGTGGTTGAACAGTATGGGTCAACAATTATGGATATGCTTTCATCAGAGGTAATGAAAACTCTACCTCTTTACTGTTACTATGTTGGTTCTTTACTTGAAATACAATCTCGGACTCTTAAAGCCATATTACCTTCGATTGTGCTCAGTACTGCTTTTTCCAACTGAATTCATACAAAACAGGTACAACCTAAGAAGATATGCTCCCAAATCGGCCTTTGCACCTTTGATGGAACTCGTGGTGTTAGGTCAGACTTAAATGTTTACACAATAATATTGTTTTCGGAATGCAGCTTCTGACTTTATGATCTATATAATTGACATTTGTTACAAAAACATACTTTTTGAGGACTTTGTCTATAGCTAAATACTCATGCCTATTTTGGTTGGTGGCTTTGAATTGATCTGCACAGCACGGGCATTGAGAGTGTAGTAGATGAGAGCAGCGGCAGATCATCTGGACTTGGTCATGCTATGTGCTCTACTTGTGAAATGACTGTGTCGTGGATGCAGCATCAGCTTATGCAAAACCAGACTCAAGATAGCATTTTAACTTATGTCAATGAGGTATGTATCACACTATCACTGTGTATTGTGCTTTAAACTATTAAGTGTAATCTTATTTAACCCGAAAGTAATAGGAAAATTTTTGAGGAGATTAAAGTTCTGTGTTACTTTTATGATTTATGTGGAGAGTTCTGGAAATTGCAGATGTGTGATCGTTTGCCTAGCCCAACAGGGCAATCTGGTGTTGACTGTGAAAAGATTTCCTCCATGCCTAATGTGTCCTTTACAATTGGTGGCAAAGTTTTCACACTTCCTGCTGAGCAGGTATATTTCAGTCAACATTTCCCCTAAAACAGTACCTTTAAAGCTGTCAAGTTAGAAGTTTAGCTACCACCTATTTGAAAAAGGTTTCTAGACACAAATGCTTCTTTATAATATTTTATCAGGCAGGTAACTTTTGTCAGCCAGTATCATCACTGATGACACAAATGTCATGAAATCATCAGTTCTCATGATTTCACATTGCAAATAACTTTACCTGCATCTACTGGTAAAAATAGAACATCTATTGTTATGTTCCATTAGAGCTGTACATGCAAAAAAAATGTTGTGAAAAAGGTTCACATATTGTAGCTTATATTCTTCATTGCTCGTATCATATATGTTTTCCATTTATTTATTTCAGTTTAGAATATTATTTGCTTAAGATCTTAAGGTATACAGGTCAGCAGGCTGAATAGTTTTGTATCTTGTCTTCATCATAGTTCTTAGCCAGATAAATCAATACTTCACATATAAATCATGTCACATTTCCATGTCATTTGTGGTGTAATTAAGTTGATACCTGATCGTTGGGATATTATTTACAAGGTTAGTGATAGACATATTCTTCTCTTATGCTTGGCAAGGCCTCTTCAAACTTTATGTAGTTACTTGTAACATTTGTTAAATATATGTGTTGTGCTGTGCCCCTTGAATTTTTACTAAAGAGGAATTACTAAGCATAAACCTCGACAAGTCAGTTGCTATACATTCTAAATTGATTCTTGACCATTGACATTATATCATGTTTTAATCTGGTTTTCGGTTTCTCTGCTTGCCTATTATCAGTACATACTTAAGGTAGGTGAGGGACAAGCTGCACAGTGTATCAGTGGGTTTACTGCTATGGACATTCCCCCTCCTCGAGGGCCTCTATGGTATGTAATTCTCCATGTTTGATTTATTTTGGTAATGTTGGCGTTTACAAGTATTAACCTAGTAGTGTTCATTAATATTTAATTGATGTGTATCTTGTAATGCAGGATATTGGGAGACATCTTTATGGGTTACTACCACACCGTATTTGATCATGGAAATGCAAGAGTTGGATTTGCAAGAGCAGCGTAAATGGATGTGTCCAATCAGCACCTTGCTCCTGTTGGTAACTCTTTTTTAGTTTTGTTTACTTTTTATGGGCTCTATTTGTATTAGTACAGACATAATGCAAAAGCATCTCCAACTTATGGCTATGAACCTTTATCCATGACATGTATATATATGACCATATCTCCTTTTATCTCATTCAAAATTACGTAGATGGTTGTAAATAGTGCGGTTTTGCATCATCTTTAGACTTTAGTGATTCATTACATAATATGTTTAATGTGTTACTTGGTCTGCTCATTACCCCAATACAACACTGACTAAGCTTACTTTTCTTGTTGGTGGTTATCCAAATACAACACTGGCTGAACCCACTTTTATGTCGGTGGCCAATTTACGCCGACATGATTTGATCAGTTTCTATCAGATACCATTCGCCAACTTTGGCACCTTCACTGGTTAGAATGCCATCAATAGCAAAGCCACTTTCCCAGGTCCACTTCCAAATCCTCTCCTAATTCCACCTCAATACCAGCTCCCCCCTCTCTGGCTTCCAAGTCTAGGCTTCTAAGGCCGTCTATTTTGCTCGCACCAGCACCAAGCACATCACTCAAAAGGATCACGGAATATATTGTTTCTAAATCATCAAAAAAAGGCCTTTCTACTTGTAATATCCTGAGCATCGAAAGTGCATATAGGTGCAGGTAAATGCACCACTAGAAACAGAGCTTTTAATCCCATTGTTACCAAATATATTTACATAAATATACATTTTTTTACAAAAGTGTATGCAAAATTGCATATATATACATATATAAAAAACAAAGTACAACATATCCATTTTGTGTCATGTTTAAATTTAGAATTTTATAAAACACACCCTAGTTATATACGTATATCATATATTTTTTAAAATAAAACAAAAATCTCATTAAACCTGAAAAGATTCATACATGATTGTCTCCAACAAACTTTGGGGAGGAGACTCGAAAATGTTATAGCTATTGATCAAATAAGGAACCCGAGCCATAAAATGCGCTGCCTTGTTAGTTAGCTTTCCAACATGAGCTATATTAATAATCCGTCTTCCGATCAGAGCTGTCCTACAGGTTTCTAAAATAGTGCCAACCTAAGGTGATAAATAATATTCCTCTGTAATGCATTCACCACCAATAACGAGTCTGTCTCGATATCACCTGCTTCAGCCTCCAACACCGAAACAGTCCCCTCCAACCTCAAGTTCTTTCGACCCAGAAAATGGCCATTGTGATCTCGCAGCACCATGCCTGTTGTGAACGAGTGTTCTCTGCTAAAACAGTAGCATCTACTCAACTGTCCTTCACTGGGAGCTATCCATTTTTCTGTACTCCAGAGCCCCTCGCAGTACCAGTTGTGGAACTGAAATGGCTACTTTTCTTCACCGCATCCCTCCACTCAGTAATGTGTTTCGAAGTCCATTCAATTGCAAGTGTTGGAGTTACAGACTTATCCTCCTATACTTTCTTATTAATCATATATGTACATACATACAGTGCACTTCTGTATCAACTCATTTAGATCTTGCGGACCAATCAATCATTCTTCAGGTGAGTAATGTTGATTTATCGTCTTATATATTTGTATATATTGTCTGTTCTTTTTTATTAAAGGAATGCGCTGTGTAGCTGTATGTAATGATTGCATATTTGCATTGCTTAGTCGAATTGATGAATTGTGTGTTAGTGAATTGCTTTGTGATGTTAAAATTTTTTGAAAAGTTTTTTTATGAACAGTTCGTGATATTTTGTTATTTTAATGCTTGGATAATTGTTTAATTACTGTTATTTTGATACTTTATACTTTAGAATAGCTTGTGCTTTTCTTTAATCTTCACTTAAAATAATAACAACATAATTTGGTTTAGATGAATTATTCAAAAAATCGATACAATAGGAGAGCCAAGTGTATATGATCGCATAGTCTTGTTCCTATGATGACAGATGCCAAGTAAAAATGGTCGTTGCTGAATAAGAAAGTAAATGCAATAGCATATGAGAGTTTGAATTGATTTGAAGCCGAGGCAAACATAACAACATAACATGCTTATAAAAAAGAATTGTACTAGTAAATGAAAAATTAAACCCTCTCATCTCCACTCCAATTATCTTTCCATTTTGGTCCAGTAGATCCTTCCTCACCTAATGCCTCAGCATGAAGGTGTTTTCGTGCAAAATTGTAGAAAATGCCCTTTAATTTACCAGGTATAAGTTTTTCTACATTATTTAACCACCTGCCAAAGTCTAATGCACGTTTTGGACCCCATTCCCTAGCATAATTCAGCCATGGTTTTTGAATTATGCCTAACCCCCCTGAATAGTCTGCACTTAGCAACCAAAATTGTTTCCCAGTATCCAGCTTAACATCACCTTTAGAGGTATCATTTCGTGCTCCAACTAAAGCCTTCTCTTGCTGTACTGGAGCACTGTGGATATTCATTCCGGCTTTAGTATATGACGCATGCCCATACTTTGAGGCGTACATGATAGGCTTGTTATTTTTCTCAAACTCAAGGTCAGGGGCACTCACCCAATTCCCTTTATCATGCTGTGAATAATACACACTCTTTAACTCACCATCGAAATTACTGACCCTTAGAGTGACGTGTTCCCAGTCACCAACATGTTCCCCAATTTCTCCAAAGGAAATAGTTAAAAATAAAATTCTAATCGCCCCAGGACCATTGAAAGGGTAGAAGATCCCTTAAAGTGAAGGTTTGAGCCATCCTGTGCGATCGAAACTGCATCAGATTCTTTGCCTTTTGTAAACAGTAGTGCTCCATTTTGGAAAAACCAATTTACACTAGAGGGGAAGAATAGTTCATCAGGATGGAAGTACACCACGGGAGCATAAGTTTGTATCAGTGCTTTAACTTGATCTAAATTTGGCATACCAGGATAAGTCAAGTTTAAATTCGTCAAGCAAGACGAAGACGCTTTTGTCCCATTTTTTACAGTAATAAATGTCCCCACTGGTATACCTAAAGCTTCGGTTCCTCTCTCTACTGGCCGAGAACTGTAAAAATGGAACCCATAGGCCCCCCCATATCCAAGTGTCAGTTTCAACACTCTCAGTTAAATCTGTTCTGACAACACGGACTTTATCAAGGGGAGGCTTCTGTGGCGAGGTCGTGACAACATGCCCCAAAGCTGTATAACCATCTGGTGCAACCGGAAGCCAAATATAGCCAATGTTATCTTGGGTAACATTATAGGACTCGGTGCTCCAAACAAGAGTATAATCAGTTGGCAACTTTAGCCCTGGTGGATCGTCTGGTGATGAGAGGTCCTTAGCAACAAGAACTGAATCATATAGAGGCTGCTTATTTGGTTGGTCATATCAACCGAGCATGAAAAAATCTTGTGGAATTGAAATTGGTTCATAAAATGTTGCACCAAGATTGGCTGGCCCATATTAATGGCTAGCCCAGACTTTCTTGAAAGATTTGATTTGATAAACTTGTAATCCTTCTAGTCCTAGATCAATTTTTCCAGTTGCAAAATTGATACCTACATGTATACCATTCAAAAGAGAAGATCATTCATTAGGTTGGTGGTACGGACAGACAGTTAAGAAAAGATCAATAAACTAAAACTGAGACCAAGTTTGAGGTCCTTGGTACATTGCTAGATAAAAGTGGATATGGATAATCTTTATCTGAAATTAAGAATATATCTGGTGGCCATTTAGGAACTGGTGCTGGAAGCTTATATGGTGTATTAATGGGCAACTTCGTGATGTCTTTCTTGGGTGCAGTAGACTGAGAATGTGCCTGGAGCCGGCAGTTCACTTTTGTAGATTTGATGAAACATACCCTTAAAAATTAGCATAATTTTAGTACATACAAACAAGTGTAAAAGAAAATGAAAAACATGCAAGTAATCTACTACTTATACTAGGTAACAAGATGATACTATATACATTACTACAATTAAATGTGAACAATCAAATAAGTATTTTCTGTAGAACTAAAATTGGTTCAATCTTGAGAGCGATGAGATAGCTGTAAATTGGTTCAATTTGATATGCAAAAGCCTGAAAGAAAGAAAGTTGCAGCAGCCAGAAGTGTTGGAAAGAGACGGCCTGCTTGGCTGGTGATGAGAAGAATGGAATGATCTCTTCTCTGGTACTCTTTTATATATGCAAGGGTAATGAATATAATATTCTCACTTTTATTAACATTATTGAACATATATTTTTATTTTCTTTATTTGTCTAGAGATACTTTTCAATATTGAGCATATAATCTGGAATTTGTAGGATGTTTTATGTATTTTAACAGTTTAAGGGATTTTTAAATATCCATTATAATCCTGGAGAATTCACTATATGAGTTTTTGAGATTCCATTAAAATCTGTGTTAAGCAATCAGGATTTTTAAATCTTACTCAGAGTTAATTAAGATTTTTTAAAATTTCTATATATGTGGAGATATTAGTCTTGTGGATGGGTTCATGTTAGTGATGTAACCCTCAGGCTACAGGTGACTACACCATGAGGTTAGAAGAATTTCTCATACAAAATGCAAGAGAGTGTAACAATAATTACAGAAAATTATACAAATCTATAAAAAAAATACCATTATTTTAATTCGATAAAATTTTATAAAATCTGAATTAAATATCCTTAATTTTAACCATATTAATACGATTGACTATCTTAATACTATACATCCCAAGTCAAATATATAAACCATATTTCCGACTTGGTGCCATAACTTAAGCAAGTGACAAATACAACTGTACTTTAAGATTAAATAATTGAAATGTAGTTTTATTTAAATATATTTTGTGTTATTTTACATGTATACATTAAGCCATAAATTTTATTTTAGGAAAAAAGAACCCAATTTTTGAGCATGGCAATGCGAGAGTTGGATTTGAAAGTACAACATAAATTGTGTGTGTCTGTGCAGGTGCAGCAGCTTGCTCCTGCTAGTAACTATTTTTAGTTTAGTTTTACATTTTACCGGCTTCATTAGTATTACTACATACGCAATGCAAAACACCTCTGCAAAATATGGGTACAAATTTAAACATGACATGTTTATATGACCAAATCTCTTTTCACATCTCATCTGAAATATATGTAAGTGGTTATAAATACTGTGTTTTAATTACATCTTTAGAACTTCATTACTAAAATATGTTGGCGGTCTGCTACTTGGCCTGCTTGTTATCCAAATACAACACTAAGCTGACTGAGCTACCTTTTCATGCTGGTTGTTAATCTGCTCCAGACATAATTTGATCATTCTATATCAAATATCTTTTAAAAAAAAGAACATGATATTCATGGTTAGACTAATCTATGCTTTATTAAGTCCCTGTGACCCTGAGTGAAGTCATGGCAATCCAGCTCTCATACCACCACCAACTTTGGCACCTCCACCGGTTAGACTGCCACCAATAGCAAAGCCGTTTCCTCCAAGTCCTCCTCCAACTCCAAATCCTCCTCTAACCCCGAATCCAATACCAGCTCCACTGCCAACCCCCCCTCCGAGGAGGCTTCCAAGTCCAGTGCCATCTATTCCACTTCCGGTGGCACCAGCACCAAGGGCATCATTCCCAGTTGCACCAGAGAAAGGATCATTGAATATTGGCTCTGAATCATCGAATGAGGGCTTTTTACTTGTAATATCCCGAGCACCGAATGTGCAGATGGATGCATTTACCAGCACCACTAGAAACAGAGCGTTTAATCTCATTGTTACAATTTTGGTTACTGCAGTCACCAAAAATTTGCTCTGTTTATTTATGGTTTGAGCGTTTGAGCACTGGCGCTAATTAGTTGAACTGATGTCAAAGTTGGATGATGTTAAGTTGACGCACCTTAGAATTCTGTGATAAACCTAAATCTACCTAACAGCAGACCAGAGCTTGAACTTTTCTTTGAATTTAGTTTCCTCATGTGTCTTGCACAATTTAAGTTCGAGATGATACTAGTACTTGCACGATCAGGAATTTTTATTTTTTTACTGCAAAGCATTGGGAAAACAATCATACAATTATCGTTTTCGTATTTTAAATAACAGAAACGTGAAGAGAGACAATTAATAAATTACGTAAATATAAATAACAAGGAGACAAAGAACAAAAGCCGAGTTCAATGCGTGAATCGTCTCCGTAAAGCATATTTGCGCTCATCATCTCATCATAGAGATGCACAGAAGGGCCATCAGGGATCGGATTTTGACTGTATCTTAAAAAGATCGAGTTTTGATCGGACCGGATTTTTCAGGTTTTGACTTTGACTGTACCGGGTCGGGCCGGACTTTCCGAAAATGTCAGAGCTCGTTTAGGCCCTCGAGGTGGGTCTTACCGGGCTTTTTTCGGTTCGGTTCGGATCGGATCGGGCCACGCTTTTTTCTAATTTAAATCGGATCGAGTTTTATTAGAGATTCTGAAGATTATATATATTTAACAACTAGATCATTGTAAAAATGTATTTAGTTTGCATGGAATATTTTACGAAAACATTACTTTATTGAAAACATTTAAATTCGGGAAAAAATAAACATGTTTATAGAATAATACATTTTATCAATGTTATCCAAAATATATAGTGGACTTACTATATCTTCTTTCATTAATCCTGCAATAAAGTATGTAAATAATATTATCAATCACGAATATGTAAATATATATGTGTTTAAAGTATTATTTATATTTATAGTGAATGTAAATTTAAAAAATATGTAAGAAAATATATTAGAATAATCAGATTTTAACCAGGTTTTTTCGGGTTTTTAATCTAGTCGGGCCACAGACCGGGCCAGGTTCAAGCTCAGAATTCTAACCGGGTCAGGACGTGATTTTTCTAAAATTATAGGGCCCGTCGAGGCCCTAAGCCGGGCCGGACTTGACCGGATTTCGACCGGATCGGGCCGGGTCAGATTTTCGGGCCCAGACTTTTTGTGCATCTTTACCTCACCGTATGTGTGAACGAATCGCCTACTATGATAAAATGGGTTGCAATAAAACAAGTGTGTTACTTTCAGCTAACTTAAGACGAGCAAGTGAATTATCACCAAGAAGACAAGAAGACAAAGATAAGAGAGAGCGGTTAGGATTTTTTGGATGATTAAAAAAACTTGCGACTTGGTGATGAATATATAGGATAACAAAACTTGTCTGTCACTCCATTAATTAGTTAAAACCGCGTTAACTAAATAATTTCATTAATATTAATCTGTAACTTACTCGAATTAATATACTACTAAGTCAATTATAATCATCTGTATCAAAAATGAATCAACTATTTAAAAGCATAGGCCTGGTGGAAATGTAAATTTAACAAAACTAGTTTGTGATTTGACAGTCCAATTTTTTGTTATGCTTGTGTTCGCGCGACACACACGCGGCCTTTGCAAATTTTGGACAAGTCCCGAAATCCGATGATTTACACACCCCGTGCGCACGTAGAAAATGGAGTCATACTTTAATAACTTATTTAGACACTATTAAAGTGTTGTGCTATGTAAAGTAAATGAAACCAAATTTTCATTATGTGGGATATAACTTGCACATTAGCTTTTTTCGCTTTCAAGAAATGATCTTTGGATAATCATATATTATTAATCTTTTATTTATTTTGAGTGATTGAAAATGGCTCGGAAACCTCTTACGGAGGAGCAAGCATTCCAAGTATCACTTGTTGCGCGTGCACGACATTCGCTACTCAAGTATGGCTGAAACATGACTTGACAATGTGCGGTTAAAATCCACATTTTCCAACAATATGTTGAGTAATGTTATAGATACAGATAAATTTATAAAAAAAATTGTCATAAAATGGTGTGTTATGAGTGATGGATGTGACGGTATGAAATAATTTAATTGGTATTATTAGTGTGAATACATGGGGTCTATTATATTTAACCAATAAAAATTTGACATGTGATATTTTATAACTATTTTGAAAATAAATTTTGTATATTTAGTATTTGTATTTAGCTAATAAAAATCAATGACGAAATGATTACTAAGCAGTGAAGCATGTTCCTTTTGTTAATGGGCTTACGATAGCTCGTTTGCGGCTTCTTTCAATATTTACAGGCCTCTTTGTAGCCCAATGCGATATGATGAATGAACACTGAAGTATACTTTTGACAAAAGTTCCTCACCAAACTTTGGTTGGTTGCTGCAATTATACAAAAAACCTAAATAAATTATAATTAATATTAAAATAGGTTAATAGTTACCAAATAAAAAATATTCATATTTCCTGACAAGAAAAATATTTACATTCTTGTAGTTCTTCAATTTGTCAATACGTAATTATGTTCAAAACTCGAAATTTAAATTTCACAGATAATCTTAGTAAAAAAATGAAAAATATAAACTCGAAATATGAAATTTGTATATACATTGCCCATGGCCTTATATATGAATTGGAGATAGGGTTGATCCACAACAACAAATGTGATCACCACTCACTCCCGATTGGGCTATGAAAAAGCCTCCTCCACCCACTGCCAATACCCACCAATTTCTCACCCTTTTTTCCAATATATACAAACATTATTAATAATTACAGTATTTTTTATTTTCTTCTCATTGGCTATTTACATGTTATTTACAAAATAAAGGACAGTCCTTTTATTAATTATTTTGTTCTATCATTTCTATTAATTTACTTTTAATAGATTATTAGATTCTACCCTGTTTTATATATACCCAAACATTTGTTATTTTCCAAGAAAGACCAAGAAACAGAGATAGCTCCATAAAGACTGAAGCTTTTTCACTTGTAAGTTCTTGATTTTCATTACCCTTTTCAAGATTTTGTATGTATATACTTTATAATCTTGTATATGTGTGTATTCTGTTGAATAAGAGATAGTAAAATGTACTAATGAGATCTGTATGAGCCTACTAGATTTGTATTATAATTCACTATTCATTTTGTACCCAGATTTTAAATGCTATTAGTATTTGATTAGCTGATTCAAATTGATTTCATTTTGTTTAGAGTGACATTTATTTTAGTATTGCTGGGTGGTGATGCGTTAGTCAGATTGTATTGAGTGCTTGAGAGTGAGTGCAGTGATCATTTTCTCTAATGAATCTTTTTTATGGCTTGTTTTGATATGTATGCGGAGATAATGTGATGTTAGATGTTTTTCGATGTATTCAATTTTTAAGTATAATGGAGGGAAGTGAGGATTCGAAGAACTCATGGCCTTTGGCTAACTGGGGGAATAGGAAATTGTCGGTTTACTAGGCTGTTAATGAGTTATATGTTGATACAACCTTGATTTTCTTACAATAACTTAATGTGGCTTTGTTGGCGAAAGTTCTTAATTTATGTTGGCTTAATTCTTTTACCCATTTTGATTTTGGGGTTTAATATTTGAAATCACTGTTTTGAATGTGTAATCATTTATTTGAGCTGCAGGGTGATGTTCGTTTGCTTTTTGTCGACTTGAACGTAATTATCTTGTTTGATTGTAATATATTTGTGCTACCATTCAGGTCAGCTTATTAAAGAAGATGAGGGGAGCTGGTTTCTGGCAACTTGGGCAGTCCATCACCCGCCGTCTTGCTCAGGCTGACAAGAAGTCTGTGGCTCGGAGATGCTATGCTAGTGAAGCTGATCTCAAGAAGACTGCTCTATTTGACTTCCATGTTGCCCATGGTGGCAAGATGGTGCCTTTTGCTGGTTGGAGTATGCCAATTCAGTACAAGGATTCAATTATGGATTCAACCTTGAATTGCAGGGAGAATGGTAGCCTTTTTGACGTGGCACATATGTGTGGGTTAAGCCTCAAGGGGAAGGATAGCATTCCGTTTCTTGAGAAGTTGGTAATTGCTGATGTTGCTGGACTTGCCCCTGGGACCGGTACATTGACTGTCTTCACAAATGAGAAAGGTGGGGCAATTGATGATTCTGTGATCACCAAAGTGACTGATGATCATATATACTTGGTTGTGAATGCTGGGTGCAGAGACAAGGATCTTGCACATATTGGGGAGCATATGGAAGCATTCAAAGCCAAAGGTGGGGATGTGTCGTGGCACATTCATGATGAGAGATCTCTTCTAGCCCTTCAGGTTGGCTTTTTATCGCCTTCATATGAAGTATTGTATTTTCCTTTATGCAAAACTTTATAGCTGCTTGGCTTGTGTTTCTCAATTTGCAGCAAGAAATTTACTTTTCGCCTAGGTGCCCGAGCATGTTAAAACTAATCTCGTTACAGTTTTCTGACACATGTTCGCAATATATTTTTTAGAAAAAAGGGGAAAAAAAAACTTGTTCCAGCATAATATATTTCTCCAAACAAGTATTTTGTTTTGGGAGAGTACACATTAATGGACAGGGGTATTCAGTAAGGAACCCAAATAAGTGGTGATTATCCTAAATCTGCATAATTGTTCTGATTTTTGCCGAGGAAATATGTATTGTGCACCTACAATTTGATGCATGTTTTTGTAATGACATTCAAATGCAGGGTCCTCTGGCTGCTCCAGTTCTTCAACACCTTACAAAGGAGGATCTAAGCAAGCTTTACTTTGGGGAGTTCCAGATATTGGATATCAATGGATCAAGATGCTTTCTTACTAGAACAGGGTATGTCGATCAGTGATTTCTCGTTTGTGCTTTTATATATTAATTGAGATTTTCTTCCCTAATCTGGTTTTGTTGAAACAGATGCCTATTTGAATACAAACAGTAGGATTTCAATTACTATTAACTTGAGATATGTTTTGCTTTAGCTAATGCTTCTAAATATATTTTTAATGGATGTATGGGGGTGATCATCTGTGATAGTTTGTGCTAATTCACCTTTGATCTATTCCTATAATACTGCTGCTAAATATATGGAAACCTTAACCTCTGATGTGAAAATGTGTTTAAATTGTTTTTAACTTGTTATAACCAAGAGCTGCTACACATCACATTGCCGGATTAAAACGGCATGATGATATCTTATACAAAAATAGCATACTAGTAGTACAAAATGAATTTCCCTTTAGTTGAGTTGCAAATGAAATTGACCCCTGGAACATTGGGAATAGTATATTTCATTCAAGAATAGCATATTAATATATTGTAAACCCCTCTCATTCAGGTTTACTTGATAAGAGAATCATTATTCCTACAAACATAACTCTGAAATATTTTAATTATTTCGTTCGAAAAAAATTACTTATCGAAACACAGTTATTTCAGAACTTTCTTCTGCGAGGAATACTGAATATTGCTAAAAAGACCGCTTGTCATGGGACTCATATTTGATGGTCACAGTTTATGATCCTACACTACTAGTCTACAAATTTACAATAGATGATCTTTACTCTTTCAGAATACAATATATTGTATATGAAATTGTCTGAAAAGCCATTTTAGAAACAATAATTGAGGCTCTGAAATGGATTTCTGATCTGATAGTAGCTGTAAAATTTACGAGCTGTTTTAATGATACATGTTCCCCACTTTGTACTGTTGCTCAAATTGTGCAAGGGATCTGACTAGCTTTAAGTTGCATGAGTTTTTCAGGTACACAGGTGAAGATGGATTTGAAATCTCTGTACCTTCAGAGAATGCTGTGGATCTTGCCAAGGCAATACTAGAAAAATCCGAAGGTAAAGTAAGGCTAACAGGGCTCGGTGCAAGAGACAGTCTTCGACTTGAAGCTGGATTGTGCCTCTATGGCAATGACATGGAGCAGCACACCACCCCTGTTGAGGCTGGTCTTACCTGGGCAATCGGAAAGAGAAGAAGAGCGGAAGGGGGGTTTCTAGGAGCCGAGGTGATACTTAAACAAATTGCAGATGGTCCATCAGTCAGGCGTGTTGGTTTGATTTCTGCAGGACCTCCAGCAAGAGGTCACAGCGAGATTCAGAATGAAAAAGGAGAAAACATTGGAGAAGTCACTAGCGGAGGATTTAGCCCGTGCTTGAAGAAGAACATTGCTATGGGTTACGTAAAATCTGGAAACCACAAGGCAGGCACCAAAGTTAAGATTGTTGTTCGCGGCAAAGCTCACGAAGGGGCAATCACAAAGATGCCATTCGTGGCCACAAAATATTACAAGCCTTCTTAAATATGGCTAGTTGTGGCAACTCTTACCTTTCTGTATCCTAATGTCTTGTTTGATATGTTTTTTGATGAAGTTAAAATGCTACAATCGATACTAATCTTGATTTTCTCAATTAATCTTTGTGTCGTCTGGATTTTGGATAACCCTTGTCAGCCTATGCATCTCATTTTCATGTACTTCAAAGTTGATTCAAGTGCAACTCTGACCAAATTCCTTTGAAGGGACAAATTTTGGAGAAAAAAAAAGAAAAGTTAATATATTTTTCAAGGTTTCAAGTGTTCAAATTGCTTAGTATAATTATTGTTAGGTCACACACACTGTAGAAGAGGGTTGAATACAGTGTATATCACAATCAAATCGAATACAAAGAACACAAGTAACAGAAAACAAACTTTATTAAACTCTGATACAATGTGGAACTGTCATCCCTCAGTGATGAACAAATATCACGAGAGCTGCTAGGGTTACAATGAATATTATTTTCGATAATAACAACACTTATAGTGTAAACCCTATATATGTGTTTATATACTACACAGTTACATGATAATCGCTAATTGATATGGAATATAATTCTGCTTCCTAAAATATATCAATCAGATATCTTTTCTTCCAAATATTCTATTCTTTATAGAATTCCTTCTTCATGCATATCTCTTCTTGCGTTTGTCTTGATCTTCTTTCCTTTCAATCAGCCGTCTTCCTTATCTGAAAGTTTCCTTAAGTCATGATATTATCTCCTGATAAATATCTCCTGAACCTTAAGTACTGATAACTTAAGTTCTGTCTTCAGTATAAGTGCTGATTTCCAGTTAAGTACTGATTTGTCCTGTTTAAGTAAGATCTGAAAACTAAACACAAATCATATTAGATATGACATTATCAAATTTATCTAACAATCTCCCCCAACTTGTAAATTAGCATAATATACAAGTTTAACAGATATTTGATGATGTCAAAAACATTTAAGTACAAATATATGAGAATTTGACTAGATAACTACAACTTACAGTCCTTAAAGCTTTACCAACTTTAACTTCTGATAACAACTTCAATCTGTATATAGAACAGAATTTGAGCAGTTGTAGATCTTGACTTGGCTTCACTTTCTGATCTCTTCAATATCGGGAGTTGTTCTGAGATAGTTCTTTAACAAACATCTCTCAGCATATCTGAGTTCATCAATCATCCTCCTTTTAGTATCTTTAAGCTCTGCAGTATCTTCACCAGTTTGGAAGATAGCATATCTGAGATCATTAATTTTTTGCTTTTCTCAACTCCTGATCTAGTCTGATGACATAAGCTTTGTCAGACTCTAGATTGAATTCAAGTCCCTTAATACCAAGATATGTTCTGATCTTTGCAGTATTAGGCTTCATATCAACAATATCACCCTTGTGATCTCTGTACTTGAGACAGTATGTGCTGTCAGACTTTACAGAATAGAGCTTCTTCTGTCTCTGAATTTGAGTCTTCAAATAATTTGCAGCACTTTCTGTTAATCAGTCCTTCACTTGAAGTAAGAATAAAACATATTCTATTTCCTCAAAATACTTCAGTGGTATAGCATTTTCCCTTATATGGTAAACCCTTCCATCTGTCATGAAATATAACAAGATGTGTTCTTTCAAGAAGGTATGGTAGACCATCTGTACAGATTCAAGCTGATTCAATCTTTCAGGAGTTGCTCCAACACCTGGTTCACTTAAGGAAGTTGGATCATTGGTTGTGTTTTATACTCTTCTTTCATCAACACTACCCAATCCAGATTTATCTCTTGATTCCTTTCCAGTAACCACTCTTGCTTCAAAACCACTTGCTGCAGTCTTCTGTTTGGCTTTAGTGAATCCTGGTAGGAGTAACTTTGAGGATTTAACATGAGCAATGTCAGAGGTTTCCTTTGACTTATCTTTTGATATCAAGCCAACTTGAGCTATGTCAGAGGTTGCTTACTTCATAGTTATATCAGAACTAACTATATCTTGACTCTGAACAACTTGAGCTATGTCAGAGGTTGTCTTAGAAATCTTCCTTGAAGTCAGGGTAAGATTAGCATATTCATCAGAAATTTCTTCATCCTTAGGAGGCACATAAACCTTTACAGGTTCACCAACTTTTTCTTTGCCCTTGGACCTTGGATCTATCTGCAGTTGTGATTTGGCTTTGGTTGCCACATGATTTGTCCTTTCTTTTATCACAATGCCTTTAGCCGTAGGAAGTTTCTTTTCAACAACAAAAACTTCAGATTTGGAGATGACTTTTTCTAACTTAAGTCTAGCTTCTTCTTCCTTTAGACTCTCAAAGTCCATTCCTGGATTTTCTTTCAGAAATAACTGTCTTGAAATTTCTTCATCAAGTTCCAAAAGTTCATCAGAACTTATCCTTTTACCAGTATCAGAAGTTATTCTTCTCCCAGTATCAGAACTTGTTCTTTGACTTGTAGTTCCAGTTCTACTTGATGAGAGACCTCCACCTTGACCATGACCTCCACCTTGACCATGACCTCCACCCATTCCAGAGTTTCCCGGGTCATTACCATCATCCTTTTTCTTCAGTGTCTTAACAGGTTTGCATTTGGACTTAATTACTTTCTCCCCCTTATTGGCATCAGCAGGTAAAAGAAGAGAGATAAGCAATTCCACTGAGGATTGGATCTCATTGAGTTGAGATTGCTGAGAAGCTTGATTTTTCAAAATTTCATCAATCTGAGACTGTTGCTTCTCTTGGGTTTTCTCAATGTTGGTAATTTTGTCAAATGAAGGTTTGAAAAACCTTTTCTTGTCCAACTTGACAACTGTATCTTGCTGATTTAAGGTTTCTTGAATCTTGTCCACCTTGGCCTGAGTTATAGAGTGTTGACCTTGAAGGTGCCTTGTACTAAGTGTAGTAACTCTTAGCTGAGTTTTGAAATCATCATTAACTAGCATCTCATTAGCTTTTGCCAAGTGATCAGCAAGAATCTTGTCAGAAGGAACAAAGGTAATTGTGTTCCACTCCTTAGTCCACTCCTGTCCTCTAGGAGTTTCACTCCAAGGTACTGGTGCTTCCCATGTAACAAACTTTTTGACTATCTCAGCTTTTGAAGGAGCTTGTAGAGGTGCATGTCCAGAAGGACCAGCTGCATCAGCATCTAAATTTGTAGCAGTATTACCAGTATCATCAACATTTGCAGCAACAGAACTTACAGAGTCAACATCTTCAGCATCCTCTGATAAAAGAACAATATGAGAGGCTATGGAGGCTTCAACATCATCCTCTAAGTGCTGATCTCCAACTATGTTCTGATCAACAGCCATATTCTGATGCTCACCTAAAATGCAGAGAAGGTGTTGTAGGCAATTCTGGTTTAAAATCAGCATCATGAATTGGTGTTGTTGGTGGAGTGACTTGAGTTGGTGGAGCTTCTAGATACAAAACCTGAGGCATTTCCAAGTTATGGATGTCAATTTCATCACTTAGCCCCTGGTTATCAGCATGTACTGGAGACACTGGAGGTGTGGGAATGTGAGTAGTTTCTGGCTCATGTAGTGGAGAGTGATGAGTTTCATGAAGGTCTAGATCGGCACTAGAAGAATTGTGAGCTTCAACAGGGTCTTGTGAGATCAGAGATTCCTGACCCCCTTCCTTAGCTGCTGCTTCCATTCTTTTACCAGAATCTTCAGGCCTTTTTGCCAATAATTTGAATCTTTTAGCTTTTGAGGATGCTGTAGGAGCTGTATCATCAGAATTACGCTTTCTAAGCCTTTTTAGAGGCCTATAACTCCCAATATCAACATCCTTCTGAGAAGAGACTTTCTCAGCTTCTCTTGCAACAGGTTCTGATACAGGAACTTGTTCCTCAGCATCTGATTCATCTCGCAGAATGAATCTCCTTCTCTTCTGTTGTGTCTGAGGTACTTTCTTAGTCCTCTTAGGTTTGGAAGATGAAGGCTGCACTATAGGATCTGAAGGTTGAGGTAGAGAAGTTTGAGGTGGTTGAGTAGAGGTGGTAGGTGCTGATGGATGAGGTTCAGATGGTTGAACATCAGGATATAGTGCAGTGTACTTAACGGGATCATATGTTATTAAGGCTTGTTTGACAAATAAAGGAATTAAGAGGGGTCTTAACACAACCTTCTTATTATCAGTAGATTATAAGTCAGTAAAAGCTCTTTTAGCTATTCTGAATGATGAAATTAATTCACTAGCATTTCGGGGCTTATTATCATAAGAGAAACTATAGATAAGCTGACAGAATCTAGCAAAATAAACGGTAGATCTATCTTCATTCATTATATCCCCAATAAAACCTAAGACAACACTTGCATAGTCAAAATCAGTTCGATTTATGAGAGCATACCCGATTTGTTGGCCGAATATGGGAATTGCATCAAAATTGGAATATTTGTTTGCAAAAGCCTTGGTTATGCAATCAAAGAAGAAACTCCATTCCCTCCTTATGAAAGATCTCTTCAACTGGCCCAGTTTTGCCAATTTCCTCTCATATTCCAGACTGACCATCATGTTTTGAAGAACTGGATCTTCAACAGTAGAATAAAAACAGTTCTCAGGTAGCTGCAGTGCTTGTCGAATCGTAGACAAAGTCACAACATACTCATCCTTTCCTGATAAAATATGAAAGTAAATAAAAGATTTTACAATCTTTTCTCTCTTTTACTTATACACGGTAGAAAAAGTAACCGTTGAAACACTTGTCAGACATGCAGCAGTAAAAGATAATTAATGGGCACGGGTATTCAGTAATCATTACTTATCACATGCATTTTTTCAAGGAAAAACCGTTCCACTTACCAAGTAATCCCATTAATCAAGGTCGTTCAGTTTTATTTTAAATTTTAAAACTGTTCCCACTTAATAAATTTTTATTACTGTTTTACCAATATTCTGTAAAATTATGACCAATGAGAGAATTACCATTAATAAAGCAAGTAAACAAATACTGCCACGTCAGAATCAGAACTTAGACTTATATCAGAACTTAACAGTCATCAGAACATGATTCCTTAACTCGAAAAGTGAATGCCTACTTCTGTAATTCTTCACACAAATTCTGATTTCGTTTCTTCAGAACTTAATCATCAGAACTTTCATCATTACTTGTCCTTAGAATTTATGCAACTGACACTTAAACGTTCATCTAAAACAACATTTATCACCACAGTAATTTTTATTATTCATATGAAGTGTATGTATGTGCAGTAAGCTAAATATCAGATAAAGATTAAAGTCTGATTCACTTCAGTACATCTTAGAAATAAGGCATAACTAAGAACTTTGCTCAAAATCTGTCATGATTCTGAAGTCTACTTTAGAATGAGTTCATGCATGAATCCACCTCAACTGTTATGTGCTCATTTTATGCATCTTTTGAAATTCCATTGTACAGTGGCTTCTCAGTTTAAATGTGTCACGACTGCTTATCATAATTTATACTATTATCAGAGTATTTATCCAGTAATCATAGAGTGTGAAAAGTCACCAAGAAAATATTTATTTGCTTTTCTGATGCATATTACTTAATACCAGCAATGCGCTTGGGTCTTCCCTTCCACATTTTCACTCTAGATCTCAAAGGAGTACCTGATTTTTATTCCCTTTTCTTTTTCTTTTTCTTTTGATAAGTGAGGTTTATCAGCACTTAGTACATCCATCAGTTTTACTAACATCAGAACTTAACAGATAAGAAGCACTATTCCAGTTTTTGACTTCGTAATAAGATACACAAAGTAAACTTCAACTAAGCTCAATATCAGAATTTGCTTGTGTTAAAAGTTTTCCACATAAACAATTACTTCAAACATGGGATCTTTAGTATATTAAAGACTACTAGGTCAGCATCTAGCATAATTATCCTCATTGGATTGAATAGTCACAAAAACATTCATATCACTATCAGAGTTTAGAAATACACATCAGACAATAATCAGCACTTAAATTTTTTTCAATTTAAGCACAAAATACCCAAAGATAGTAATATCTTTAAATACTGATCATAAAATATGATGCATCTAAACAAAAACTAAGCAGATTTAGAGAAAGAACCTGAAACCATTCCAAGTTCATTTACCAATATTGTAAAAGTAGCTTCACACAATGGTTTTGTGAAGATATCTGCTAGTTGTTGGTTTGTTGGAACAAAGTGCAATTCCACTGTACCTTCATCCACATGTTCCCTTATGAAGTGGTACTTAATGCTGACGTGATTGGTCATTGAGTGTTGAACTAGATTACCTGTCATAGCAATAGCACTTTGATTATCACAGTAAATAGGGATTTTAAAATATGTTAACCCATAATCCAGTAACTGATTCTTCATCCAAAGAATTTGTGCACAACAGCTTCCTGCAGCAATGTACTCTGCTTCTGCAGTTGATGTGAAAATTGACTTTTTTTTCTTGCTAAACCAAGAAACCAATCGGCCTCCAAGGAATTGGCAGCTTCCATTGTGCTTTTCCAGTCTATTTTGCATCCTGCAAAATCTGCATCTGAGTAACCTATTAGTTTAAAGTCTGATTCTCTAGGATACCATAATCCCACGATCAGCTGTTCCCTTAAGATACTTGAAAATTCTTTTCACAGCTGTTAAGTGAGGTTCTCTGGGATCTGCTTGAAATCTTGCACAAAGACAGGTAGTGTTAGGTCACACACACTGTAGAGGGGGTGAATACAGTATAAAATACAATCAAATCGAACTTTTAATGTTTCGAGTAACAGAAAACAAACTTTATTGAAACAATAAACTCTGTTACAGTATGGAACTGTTACCTCTCAGTGATGAACAAATATCACGAGAGCTTCTAGGGTTACTACGAATAATCTTCTCGAATATGATAACACTTATAGCGTAAACCCTATGTCTGTGTTTATATACTACACAATTACAAGATAATCGCTAATTGATATGGAATATAATTCTGCTTCCTAAAATATATCAATCAGATATCTTTTCTTCCAAGTATTCCATTCTTCACGGAACTCCTTCTTTATGAATATCTCTTCTTATGTTTATCTCGATCTTTTTTCCTTTAATCAGCTACTATCCTTATCTGAACATACTCCAGCACTTAAGTTCTGATATCCATCTTCTGATGATTATCTCCTGATAATATAAGTACTGATATCCTTAAGTCCTGACTTCCAGTAAGTACTGATTTATCCTGTTTAAGTAAGATCTGAAAACTAAACATAAATCATATTAGCCATGACATTATCAAATATATCTAACAATCTCCCCCAACTTGTAAATTAGCATAATATACAAGTTTAACAGATATTTGATGATGTCAAAAACATTAAGTACAAATGCATGAGAATTAGACTAGATAACTACAACTTACAGTCCTTAAAGCTTTACCAACATTTAACTTCTGATAACAGCTTCAGTCTGTACAAATATCAGAATTTAATCAGTTGTAGATCTTGACTTGGCTTCATCTTCTGATCTCTCTGATGTCAGGAGTTGTTCTGAGATAGTTCTTCAACAAACATCTCTCAGCATATCTAAGTTCATCAATCATCCTCCTTTTAGCATCTTTAAGCTCTGCATTATCTTCACCAATTTGAAAGATTGCATCCCTGAGATCATTAATCTTTGCTTTTCTTATATCCTGATCCAGTCTGGTCAAGTAAGCTTTATCAGACTCAAGATTGAATTCCACAGCCCTGTAACCCAGAAAGGTAGTTATAATTTTAGTAGTGTTGGGCTTCATTTCAACTATATCACCCTTGTGATCTCTGTACTTTGGAACATATGTGCTGTCAGACTTAACAGAATAAAGTCTTTTCTGTCTCTGAATCTGATCCTTCAAATAGTTTGCAGCACTTCCTGTCAATCTGTCATCCACTTGAAGTAAGAATAGTACATGCTCCAGTTCTTCAAAATACTTCAATGGAATGGCATTTTGCCTTATATGATAAACCCTACCATCTGTCATAAAGTACAACAAGATGTGTTCTTTCAAGTAGGTATGGTAAACCATTTGTACAGATTCCAGTTGATTCAATCTCTCAGGAGTTGCTCCAATACCTGGTTCACTTAAGGAAGTTGGATCATTGGTAGTGTTCTGTATTCTTCTTTCATCAACACTTCCCAATCCAGTTTTATCTGTTGCTTCCTTTCCAGTAACTACTCTTGCTTCAAAACCACTTGCAGCAGTCTTCAAAGGTTGAGTCTGTTTTGTTTTAGTGAATCCTGGTAGGAGTTTCTTTGGTCTATCTTCTGATATCAAGTTAACTTGAGCTATGTCAGAGGTTACTTGCTTCTTTGGAATATCAGAACTTACTGTCTCTTGACTCTGAACAACTTGAGCCATGTCATAGGTTGTTTTAAGAATTTTTCTTAAAGTCAGAGCAAGATCATCCTTTTTATCAGTGATTTCTTCATTCTCAGGAGGCACATAAACCTTGATAGGTTCACCAACCTTTTCTTTACCCTTGGATCTTGGATCTATCTGCGGTTGTGATTTAGCCAATGTTGCTTCAGTATTTGTCCTTTCTTTTATCACAATGCCTTTAAGTTTTGGAAGTGTCTTTTTACCATAAGCTTCAGATTTAGATGTGACTTTCTCTGATTTAAGTCTGGCTTCTTCTTCCATTAAACTCTCCAAGTCCATTCCTGGATTTTCCTGAAGAAATAACTGTCTTGACATTTCTTCATCAAGATCTAATAGTTCATCAGAACTTATCCTTTTACCAGTAGCAGAACTAATTCTTTTTCCAGCATCAGAACTTGTCCTGTGACTTGTGATTTCAGCTTTTCTTGATGAGAAACCTCTACCTTGACTATGACCTCTACCCATTCCAGGGTTTCCTTGATCATCCTTTTCATCATCCTTCCCTTTCAGTGTCTTGTCAGTCTTGCATTTGGACTTAATTACTTTCTCCCCCTTTTTGGCATCAGCAGGTAGTAGAAGAGAGACAAGCAATTCCACTGAGGCTTGGATTTCAGTAAGTTGAGATTGCTGAGAAGCTTGATTTTTCAGAATATCATCAATCTGAGCTTGTTGCTTCTCTTGAGTCTTCTCAATATAAGCAATCCTGTCAAAGGTAGGTTGGAAGAACTTTTTCTTATCAATCTTTTGAACTTGTTCCTGTTTGATGAATTCTTCCCGAATCTTGTGTAGCTCTGCATGAGTAGTTGAATGGAGACCTTGAAGATGTTTAGTACTCAATGCAGTGACTCTAAGCTGGGTTTTGAAATCATCAGTATTTAACATCTCATCAGCTTTTGTCAATTGCTCAGCCAGATTCTTTGCAGATGGAACACAAGTAATTGAGTTCCATTCCTTAGTCCACTCCTGACCAGCAGGAGTTTCACTCCAAGGCACTGGTGCTTCTCTGGTAACAAACTTCTTAACAAGTTCAGATTTAAGAACTGTTTGTTGAGGGGCATGTCCTGAAGGACCTGCTTCATCAGTATCTTCTTGTAGAGCAGCATCACCAGTATCTCCAGCATTTGCAGCATCAGAACTTACAGAATCAGTATCTTCTGATAGAACAACAGTGTGAGTAACAATGGAGTCTTCAGCATCCTCTAATTGTTGATCTGGTTCCAAGTTCTGATCAACAGCCATATCCTGATGCTCACCTATATTCTGATCATCAGCATCTAGATGCAGAGAAGGTGTAGTAGATAATTCTGGAGTGTGAGCAGCATCAGGAACATGTGTTGTTGATGGATTAGTTACTGTTGGAGCTTCTAAGTAAAGTACTTCAGGCACAACCAAGGCCTGGATATCAATTTTAGCACTTATGCCTGGAACAACAGGAGATACAGACTTTTGAACAGGAGACACAGATGGTGTGTTGTCCTTTTCAGTAACAACTTCCTGAGATGGAGTTGATGGAGAAGTAGGGACTGGAGCAGATTCCTTTTCTTGTGAGATCAGAGATTCCTGATCCCCTTCCTTAGCTGATGCTTCTTCATCATCTGAAACTGGCCTTTTGGCCCTCTGTTTCTTGTATCTCTTTGTAGATATGGATTCCTTGGGAGTTTCAGGAACAGTCATTCTTCTAAGCCTCTTGAGAAGCCTAGATCCCCCAATTCCAGAATCCTTCTGAGAAGTCACTTTCTCAGCTTCTTTAACAACATGTTCTGAAGAAGGAACCTGTTCCTCAGTATCAGATTCATCTCTCAAAGCAATCCTCCTTCTCTTTTGAGGTGTTTGCGGAACAGTCTTTGTCCTCTTAGGCTTAGAAGATGAAGGGTTCACAAGAGGTTCTGAGGATGAGGGTTGAACTGTCTGTGAAGTTGAGAGATATGATCTAAGATATTGCCTTAGTGTAGGTTGAGTAGTATGGGTGGTAGGTGCTGATGGTTGTTGTGGTGTTTGGGAGGTTGTTGTTGATTGGATATCAGGATAAATAGATTTATAAGTATCAGGATCAGCATTTACTAAGATCTGTTTTACAGACTGAGGAATCTGTAAAGGTCTAACCACTGGTTTCTTAGTGTCAGCATTTACCAGGTCATTAAGGTATCATTTTGCAACTTTAAAAGATGGAGTTTGAAAGGCATATGTCATAACCTATTTGTTTATTCGAGGATTTAACTCAACTCAAATAAGAATGTAATAAGTAAATAGTGGATCTATCATCAGAGAGATCTCACAGAGTAACATATGTCAAAGGATTAAGAAGCATTGTTCATCTACAGACTTGATGACTTAATTCACTGGAAGAAGCTCAAGCAATTGATCAAGCCTCAGTGATATAAATCAAGATTGTGGATTTAATCAAGTGACAGAGATCTCGTCAGGGTATCAATTAATTACAAGGATTTAGTCTGAAGAAAATCAAGAGTATCAAGGTCAAGGCATGAAGAAACGTCACGGAAGTTAGTCACTCATGAACCAGACAGTACATCGAGTATCAACATTGAAGTGGTGGAATTGATTCATATATTTCAGTGATTTTCAGAAGATATACAGAAGAATGGATGCTGATCAAGATTAGTATTAATTCTCTATTAATTAATTAAGTCATATAATTTAATTAAGAAAATAAATTATATCTTCAAAGATTAATTTATTTGATTAATTGAATTAATTGATTAATTAATTCTGAATTAATATTAAGAATTTTCAGAATTTAAATTAGTTTAATAATCTGTTTTAATTCAACAAGACAACTGATTGTATTAGTATGACAATCGGTATGACAATCAATAGTCATACCGAAAGTCATGCTAATTCAAAAGGATTGTCTTACCATAATTATTATAGGATTTAAATCTATTTATTTTCAGCAAAAACAATCTGATTGTCCTACCGAAAGTCTTGCTAGTTCATTCTGATTGTCTTGCTAACTCTAAAGATAGTTTTACCGATTGTCTTGCTGAGCCAAGGGATTGTCATTGCAGTTCATTTCCATTCGGCTGTTTTGATAAAAGAAGCAGAAGACATTCATTCTATTAAGACACAGAACACACAAGTCAAGAACAAAGCAGAAACAAAAGCAAAACATTTCATTTTTCATCTGCTTTATTCAAGATCAAAATTCTAGATTGTAAAGTTAAATCCAAACCACTAGAATTATTTATCTTGTTCTTGTGTAACAATCTAGCGGATCAAAATCCCTAGAACTTAATCTCAAATCGCTTATAGCATTTGATCTTTTTTATTGCAAAAATAGAAAAAGTTCATGTTGAATTTATTCTAGATTTGTGATAATTGATTTGAGATTAATCCCTTGTAAACGATACCGTTGTTGTAACACCTTTCAAGTTTAATAATAATTTTATTTAACTTGAATTTTGTTTCACTTTTTTATTCCGCATTTTATTCGATTAAACGGTATTATTTGTATTCAACCCCCCTCCTACAAATATATTGAGACCTAACAATTGGTATCAGAGCCTTCTGATTAACGAACAAATCAAGATCCTAGACTTTTGTGTTTCTTTCACTCCTTGAATTTTTATTTATTCAAAAAATTCATAATGACTTCACAAAAAGTTGGAACCGTTAAAATTCCACTATTTGATAAAGAAAATTATATCATGTGGAAGAAGAAGATGTTATTGTTTTTACAAGTTGCTAATCCCAAATATCTGGAAGTGTTAAAGAAGGGTCCAAAAATTCCAATGGTTATTGAACCAGAGGTAATAGAAAATGATGTGGTGATTACCAAAGCTAGAACTTATGTAAAGAATCCTGAGGATTTTTCTCCTGCTGAAAAAGAAGAAGCCTCCCTGGATGCTAGCCTTCAATTAATTTTAGTAGATTCCCTTGATCCCTTGATGAATAGAAATGTGATGAATTGTAAAGATTCCAAACATATCTGGGAAACTATTGAGGTTATTAATGAAGGCACAGAGGAAGTTAGGGAGAACAAGTTAGAAATCCTAACCTCTGAGTATGAATACTTTAAATCCAATCCAGGAGAAGGAATCACTGAAGTGTTTGAGAGGTACAATGCATTGATCAACAACCTGAACATTAATGGTAAATATTATTCCATCAGGGAGGTCAACAAAAAGTTCCTTTTAACACTGCCAACTCATCTCGAACATAGAATCACTTCCATAAGAGAAGCAAGAGATCTGAGTGAGATTTCTTTGGAAAGGCTCTATGGTGTGTTAAAGACTTATGAGTTGGAGCAGATTCAGCAGAAGGAAGTTTACGGGAAAGGAAGAGTGGTTAGCACATCTACTGCTCTAGTAGCTGAAGATCAACAACATCAACAATCTCAACAGTCAGAAAGAATGGTACAGTCTTCCAAGGTTGAAGAAAATGTGATAGTAGCAGAATTTGATCCTCCTACTACAAATGAATCAGGAGATGATTTTTATTCCTTGGAAGAACTGGAGCAATTGGAGGATGAGTCAATGGCCCTGATTGTCAAGAGATTCTCAAATGTCAGATTCAAAAGGAATCCCAAGTTCAAGTACAAGTCCAACTACAACAGATTCTAGAAAGGTGGATCTTCATCCTCTAACACCAGCAGTGGTGGGTACAAAACATGGATGGTTGATCGAAGCACCATTCGATGCTTCAACTGTAATGAGTTGGGATACTTTGCCACAGAATGCAGGAAGCCAAAATAATTTAGGAAGAACTCTTATGATTCTAATCAGAAGAGTAAATCTGAAAGGGCTTACCTGGCAAAGGGAAGAAGCTGGGATGATACTGACAGTGAAGATGAAGAAGTTGGGAATCTTGCTCTCATGGCTAGTGATGCAAATACCTCATCGTCAAGAAAAGAGGTAAAATTTACTGATGCTGAATTAGTTTATCATCTAGGAGGTTCCTTAGATTGTGCTCGTCGTGATAATGAATTGTTAAATCAACAAATCAAAGACCTTGAGAAAGAGGTCAATGAATTAAGACTTGTGCACATTAATCAAGATAAATTAAAAGAACAAGTATCTTTTCTAGAGAATAGAGTTGACTGTTATAGACAACTTGAAACTATTCTCAAAGACAAGATCACCTGTCTTGAGGCTAAGGTTAAAGCTTACTTTAATTATTGTTCGAAGTCCAAAGAGTTTTACAATAAGCAAGCTGTTAATCAAACATCTGGAATAGGTTATGATTACAATGCTGCTATTGGAAAATTAGGCATAAACTCCCCTCCTCATGTCTGTGCTAAAGGCAGGGAAGTACCACATGTGCTTAAGGGTGTTGATGAACCCCTCTATAAAGAATCAATTGCTGAACCATTTGATGAGACCTCATTTATTATTCAAGAAGAAATCCATGCTGAAGATAATGCTAATGAGAAAGCTGTCTCCAAGTCAAGTGTGTCAAAAGTTCCAGTCAAGGTTGTGAAAGCAACTGAGACTAACTCAGACACACATGAGTTGGATAACACAAATGCCATATCTACCATGCATAAGTTGCCTATTGTTAATCCCTCTCATAAAGCATGTGGTGTTCCTGATTGTATGTCTTGTGCTTTTAATCTGATGTATGCTTATTTTAATGGTAAGCATGTTTCTAATGATAAGACTACTCCTCGTCAGCATGTGAATAATAGAAAGCATGATAGGTCTAAGACTTCTAGTCCTCCTAAAGCTAGAAAGGAGACATTTGTGCCTAAGCCTAAACAGAAATTTGTCAAGGCTGTTCACAAGGTCAAATGTCCAGTCATTGAAAAAGTTGAGAATATTAAAATTAAGAATGTTGTTTTGCCTGATAAAGGCCAATTTTACAAATATGTCGGACCCAGCCAAGCTTGGGTTCCGAAGAAGGTCTAATCCATTTGTATTGCAGGGCATTAAACAGGTACAACCGGTAGTGTGGATTCTTGACAGCGGATCTTCAAGACATATGACCGGAGATAGAGCCCTGCTATCAAATATGGTTGAGAAAGTTGGCCCAGTGGTTACCTTTGGAGATAATAGCAAAGGTTTAACAGAGGGATATGGCTGTTTGCTAGCTGGAAATGTTATCATTGAAAATGTGTATGTTGTGCAAGGACTTGAACACAATCTGCTTAGCATTAGTCACTTCTGTGACAACGGCTACAATGTTTTATTCGACAAGCTGAAGTGTCAGATTCTGCACAAGAAAAGTGAAAAACCCTCCTTGATGGGAATCCGGAAAGGAAATCTGTTCGTAGCTGACATGAACTCTGGAAGCAATCCTGAAGTCAATTGTTTCTATGCAAAGGCATCGTCAGATGAGAGTTGGCTATGACACAAGAGACTTTCTCATCTCAATTTCAAAACAATGAATTCTCTTATCAAAAGAGAATTGGTCAGAGGTCTGCCTCAGCTGGAATTCTCCCCAGAAGGACTATGTGAGGCTTGCCAGAAAGGAAAGTCAAAGAAAGCAAGTCACAGAGGCACTGACACATCTTCCATAACTGGTGTTCTGCAATTATTGCACATGGATTTATTTGGACCAGTTAATGTCCTTTCGATGTCAAAGAAGTGTTACTGTCTTGTGATAGTTGATGACTATTCCAAGTATACATGGGTTTTATTTCTTCACTCTAAGGATGAAACACCACAAGTTGTGATTGATCATATCAAGATGATTGAGTTAGATTCTAATGTCGTTGTTAGAGCAATAAGGTCAGATAATGGAACAGAATTCAAGAATTCACTTCTCAATGGATTCTGTACAGACAAAGGGATTACCAGACAATTTTCAGCTCCTAGAACCCCTCAGCAAAATGGAGTGGTAGAAAGGAAGAATCGTACATTGATTGAAGCTGCAAGAACGATGTTAAGTGAATCAGGTCTTCCAATGTACTTTTGGGCTGAAGCTGTCAATACTGCATGTTATACTCAGAATCGAACTCTAATAAACAAAGACTTCATGAAAACTCCTTATGAGATTTTGAATGAACAGAAACCTTCTATCAAATACTTTCATGTATTTGGTGCCAGATGCTTCGTGCTCAAGGATGGAGATGATCGTCGTGTTAAATTCGAGGCAAAGGCATATGAGGCTATTTTTGTTGGATATGGAAGAAGATCATACAGAGTGTATATCATTGATCAACACAAAGTAACTGAAAGTGTCAATGTTACATTTGATGACACTAAACTCCCTAGTATCCAAACTGAAGATCCTTCTGAGAAACTGAAGTTTGATGATATGTCAGATTCAGAATCAGAACATGGTCAAGAACCTGAGGTTGTTGCTGATGAAGAACCTGTTAATCATGATGATACTCAAGGTAATAGTGATGGAAACTTTGGCAACAATGGAGATACCACTGCTACTGTGGAGAATCTTCAAGTCAACATGGCAACAACTCAGGGGGAGATGCTGAAGGATCATCTAGTAGGACACAACATCCCAATGAATTTCAAGGCGAATCATCAAGATCAAATCTTCCAAGACAGACTGTCTGGAATAAAGCTCATCCTTTTGAGTTGATTATTGGTGATCCAGATGTTGGAGTCAGAACTAGACGTGCTACTCAAAATGAGTGTCTGTTCTCAGGATTTCTTTCTGAGATGGAACCTAAGAAGATTGAGGAAGCACTAACTGATCCAGATTGGGTGATTGCTATGCAAGATGAACTCAATCAGTTTGAACATCAACAAGTCTGGAAACTGGTACCTAGACCTACACACAAGAAAGCTGTTGGTACTAGGTGGGTATTCAGGAATAAACTAGATGAAGATGGTGTGGTTACAAGAAACAAAGCAAGACTGGTAGCTAAAGGGTATTCTCAAGCTGAAGGCATTGATTATTATGAAACCTACGCTCCAGTGGCTAGACTAGAGGCCATCAGGATATTTTTGGCATTTGCAGCATTCTCTAACTTTAAAGTTTATCAAATGGATGTCAAGAGTGCCTTTCTGAATGGAAAGCTGGATGAAGAGGTATATGTAGAGCAACCTCCTGGTTTTGAAGATCCAGATCATTTGGATTTTGTCTACTTTCTTTTCAAGGCTATCTATGGACTCAAACAGTCTCCGAGAAAATGGTATGACACTCTCTCTGAATTTCTTATTGAAAATAGCTTTATTAGAGGTGTCATAGACAAAACTCTCTTTTCTAAAAAGCATAAGAATGATACAATATTAGTCCAAGTCTATGTGGATGATATAATATTTGGGTCTACTAATGATAATCTCTGTAAGAGATTTGCTAAGTTAATGCACAACAAATTTGAAATGAGCATGATGGGAGAGCTGAAGTTCTTTCTTGGATTACAAGTAAATCAAAGGTTAGATGGAACTTTTATTTGTCAATCCAAGTATCTCAAGGAACTCCTCAAAAAGTACAATCTAGAGGATTCTGCATCAGCAAGGACTCCGTCAACTACAGCTGTCAAGCTTGGACCATGTGAAAACTCCATTAAGGTAGATGTCACAAGCTACAGAGGTATGATTGGCTCATTACTCTATCTTACTGCAGGTAGACCAGATATTATGTATGCTACATGCTTATGTGCAAGGTTCCAAGCGGATCCTAGAGATATTCATCTCGTTGCTGTTAAACGAATCTTAAGATATCTTAAGGGAACACCAAATCTAGGTATTTGGTACCCTAAAGAATCTGGTTTTAACCTTGTTGGATATACAGATTCAGATTACGCAGGAAGTGTTGTTGATAGGAAAAGCACCTCAGGGAGTTGTCAATTCCTAGGTAGCAGGCTAGTCTCATGGTACAGCAAGAAATAACAAACAGTTTCCAACTCAACGGCCGAGGCTGAATATATTGCTGCTGGAAGCTGCTGTGCTCAGATCTTGTGGATTAGGAACCAGCTACGAGACTATGGCTCTGTATTGAACAAAATTCCTATTTTATGTGACAATACAAGTGCAATAGCCATCACCAACAACCCTGTGCAGCACTCGAGGACAAAGCACATCGACATCAGGTATCATTTTATTAGAAAGCACGTCATGAATGGTACTGTTGAACTATTTTTTGTTCCAACAGAAGAACAAATAACAGATATTTTCACTAAACCTCTTGATGAATCCACATTTACCAAATTAGTTGGTAAATTGAGTATGTTGAATAGCTTTAGTGATTAAACTTTTGAATATCTGAAATCTGTTCTTGAGTGAATTTACAAATGAATTTTTCATAAATGAAAAATTCATTTGCAAATTTATTTTATCATTTTCCAAAATTTCCTGCTTATTTCTATGTAATTTTTATTATCTCATCTATTTTATTTACTCTACTTGTTAATTTTAAATATCTCAGAATATTTTATTTTCACTAAAAATATTTTTTCTATGAATTTTACTTTCTAAAATTCAACAGAAATCTATTTTTGGAATGAAAATAATTAATTCTGAAATATTGTCTTTATTTTTGTAAATATTTTCTGAATTTTTACTATTAATATAAGACTTTATTTCAGTTTTCCATATTTGTTAATATTTTCTGTAAATATTTAATTGTCTCTCTACTGAAATGACAATCGGCAAGACAATTGAAATTGTCTTGCTGAAAATCATTTCAGTACATATATATATATATATATATATATTTATGTGTGTTTATTTTGATTTTAATGCTGCTATGACAATCGCCAAGACAATTGAAATTGTCTTGCTGAAAGTCATTTCAGTCTAATTGTGTTTTATTTTGTTAATCAGTATAGTTTTATACTGGCAAGACAATCGGTATGACTATCAATTGTCTTGCCAGTTATAAACCTTATATATAAATATTTTCCTTTTATTTTATACTGGTATGACAATCGGTATGACTATCAGATTGTCATACCAGTTATATATATTTAGTATTTATTATTTTTATTACTTTTATTTCTTCTATTTTTCAGAATTGCCTTGTATGACTATCGGTATGACAATCGGTAAGACTATCCCGAATTGTCATACCGGTTGTCTATTTAGTGTTTCTTTGTCTTGTTAAAATCATTCACTTCAGTTTTTCAAAAAAATTCCAACAACTTTCTTCATTATTCTCTCGTTTCTCTCTCTCTCTCTCTCTCTACTCGATCTTAATCAAATCCATCTCCATTGTCTGTCTTCCTTGCTCGAGTTTTTACTCAGCATACTAAAACTTCACTCCTGTGATATATACACACGTATATACTTACAGAAGTGCTGCCCATTTTTTTCTTTCTTTTCTTTTACTTCAATTCGATTTTTCCCCAAAATCAGTTTTTTATTTTTAATTTTAATTTCTGTTTTGTGTCTTTTGGCTTTTCAAATCTGCGTTTGTGAGTTAAGAATTTTAACGAGATATATTTCTATCTAAATTTTTCGATTATAATTAATTTAATTCGAATTATTAAATTAATTTAATTAATTCGAATTTTCTTAATATTATTCTTAAAATTCTGAAAGTGTGTGTCTTATTATTATTTTAAATGGCTCTCCATTTCCAAATTGTTTCGCATAATCTTGTTGGTTATTTTAATCCAGATAAATGTGATGTAGAAAAATTTAAGCCGTGGATTAGATTTTTAAATGACCATTCGATTGTTAGCTCTGCTATTAAATCAAATGTGATTTTAAATGTTGATCTGCTAAGACTGATTTGCACAACCTCTACTGTGGCCGATGATTTTAAATCATTTTCATTTACCGTGGCAAACACACAGTATGTGGTTGATGAAACAGTCGTCAATCGAGCTTTAAATTTTCCTATGGACAATTTCTGTAATTTTCCCTCTGAAAATGATATTTCAAACTTTTTTCATGCTATTCACTATCAGGGGGTGATCAATTTAACCAAACTTTCAAAATCCAATTTGGTGTCTGAATGGGACATTTTCTTCGATACACTTTCTAAAGTGTTTGCCAACTGCACTAAATCCAACTTTCACAACATCACTTCCACTCTGCAGTATATTGGTCTTGCGGTTGTTTTCAATCAAAGGATCAATTTTGGTAAACTACTTTTACCCATTCTCTTGAGAAGTCTCACTACTGCTTTACGTGATCATTCTACAAATCGTAGGGTCTCGTGTTACTATGCTCGTTTTCTCATGCTTATAGCAGATCATCTTCTCACACCTGAGCACAAAGTCCTTTTTGCTAACTCCGCAGTAACCGAACCCCCTCCTGTAAGCAAAAAGATTTACACCCGCCAAGACACAACCTTCAAATTCATGCAAGTTCCAGTACTTGTATCTGCTTTCGTGGCCACTTATATTCCCTTACCTATTTTCAATCTTCCCGGTCATGAACAGCAATCTCAACCTCCAGTGGTTCAAGCCACCCAGGCTCCTCCAACATCAGATGCTCTTCCATTACAGGTAGTAATTCCTCACTCTCACTCCATTCCTACTTCTGTTGAAAGACCCCCAGTGGTTGATAGGACTGACCATGAAGTTGTAGAACCACAGCTTCAATCCCAGGTCATAGAGCCAAACACAGAGTCACAACCTATCTCAACCTCTCCCCCACTGTCTAAAATGTTACCCAGAAGGTTAATAGGAAGTAGTGTATTGGTGGATGTGAATGAACCCTCAGCTCTGCCTCCTCCGAAGAAAAAAAGAATATTTACTGAGGCATCTGAAAGCCCATCCTTGTCCTCCCAACAGGACTTGGACTTTGAAATGGCCACTGAACAGTTACTAGAAACATCCTCTCAACAGGATGAATCTATTAAAATTCTCCATAGGGCCATGGCATCCTGTACTGAGTCAAGCACAATTCCATACTCACAATGGAACCATACATACCCACAGATGTTACTCAGGACACAGAGCAAGGAGTGCACATAGAGTCGGTTACAGTGCCTGCCATAGTTACGGCAGAAGAGCAGTTACATGCTTTTGAGGGAAAATCTGACTCTCAGCCACCTTTAATAGAGTCATTTTCTCCCCTCCCAGATCCAACACCTCTGGCTCCCTCATGGGATTCTCCACTCGCAGATTTATCTGGAGAAAGTGGAGGGCAACTCGGTCAATCTATCCCTGAAGCAATTCAGACATCTATTTCACATGAAATGATAGGTTTCACTGAGGATCGGGACTCGCGAATTCCCATTGCACCACCACTGACCTCTCTTGAAGAGGCTAGGGTGATTTTAATTGCAGGTATAGAAGAACAGCAACAGGAAGACTCCTCACGAGCAATTATATTGAGAGAAACACAGGCACGTGAGGTGAGTGAACCAAACACGAGTGAAATTCAGGTGAGAGCACACACAGACACTGAAAACCTGTTAGCTCAAATTGCTGTTTTAAAAGAAGAACTTGTTAAAAGCCAAGCTGAAGCTAAATCATTCAAAGCACAAGTGGTTGAACGGTCTTCTTCTTCCACCTCTGTCAACAATCAGCTGGCACTCATCAGGAATGATATCTCAGATCTCAAGACCACTGTCATACCAAAGCTCAATTCCATTCAGGAAACTCCAACTTTATCAGCTGATGACATTTCTAACTTCTACTCTCTACATACAAGAATGACTTCTCTTGAAGACCTGGTTGAAATGAATCATTCACTGGACTCCTCCAGATTTCTAAAGATAGAAACGGGCATGGAACATCTCAATGAAGGGATGAAACACTTGTATTTCATGATCAAGAATTCTCACTGCCCTAATGAAGAACAAAGAACTTACTTTGAAGGGCCGTCTGGTGGAGGCTCAGGCTCTGGAGGTGATGGAGGACATGGAGGTTCTAAAGGAAAGTCAGTAGAGGATCCCTCAACTAAGGGGGAGAAGAAAGGGAGTAGTGGAAAGGGAAAAGAAAAAGATACCTCTGCTGGAGACAAAAGAAAGGCTGATGATGTCTACTACAGTGGAGAACATGATGACTTTGATATTTTTGACATTCCCACTGAACCAGTCTTGGAAGATAAAGATGGTTTATTTGAAGCTGAAGAGGAAAGTGATTTTGGAGAATGGGAATAGGAAGCTACAGTGGATCCTATCTTTGAGAAAGAGTTTCAGCAACAGCAGTCAGACTTGAAAAGAAAAGAAGCTGAACTCAAAAAGGTATCCCAGATCATTGACATGAGGAAAAGCATTGAACGAACAGAAACTCTTGAAAAGCAACGTCTTCATGACATTAAAGCCAAAGAAAGGAGAAGAGATGTAAGGCTGAAGATTGGTGAAAAATGGGATGAGGCTAGGAAAGTACTTGATATGCCTCAGCTGAGCACTAACAATGATAGGCAGTTCCTACATCTTCTTGACAAGCAGGAAATCTCAAATCCTAACAATGACATGTACATGAATGCTATAAAGACTGAAGTCTCAAGGATCACAGCTGCTTTTGACAGATCTCTAAATGAAATGAGCATATTTGTATATTGTCAAAGCGAAGGATCTTTCAAGGTGTCACTTCATCTGTTTGAGAATCGTTCTTCGTCAGAGATTTGGGTCCTTCTCAACAAAGTAAAAAGAAGCTCAGAATTGAATGAAGTTCTTCGAGAAAGGCTTAAAGAGTTTGCCAGCAGGGCTAGTCCTCAAGTGGTCAACAATCCTCATCAGGTGAGATTCTTTAAGTCTGATTGTCTTCAAATCTGTCAGCTAGATGCAGAATCTCTTAAAGACTACTCAGCTAAGCATCTGGTCTGGATGGAACATCATTTAAGAACTGCTGGATACTCATCCATGTTGAAGACTCAAGCTGCTGATTTGATTCAGGCTTATTGTGAAAAGAATATTAAAAGGTACAATCAGTTCAAGAATAAGCTGAAGTTAGTTGGAGTTCAACCAGTCAGACCAGCAAGCTTCACTTCAGAAAAGGATCGTGTCTTTGACAAGGAGTTGCTTCAAGATTTAGAAGAAGGGGAAGTCAGAAGAGAAGACAACTGAAGTCAATTAGCTCAAAACTCAATGTAATATGATTAGAGCTTTATGAATCAAGATAGACTAATGTAGTTATATGTTCAGGCTAGAGGAACATCTATCTTGTATTCACTTGTAAATTTCTTTTGGAATCTGGAAAATGTTAAATATAATCCAGAACTTTTCTGCTATTTACTTTGCATTACTGTTTATATCTTTTTCTTATTTGTTAGTTGAGTTATACTCTAGGTATTTGTTGTTATTGTCTAACAAGCAAATAGGGGGAGATTGAAAGGCATATGTCATAACCTATTTGTTTATTCGAGGATTTAACTCAACTCAAATAAGAATGTAATAAGTAAATAGTGGATCTATCGTCAGAGAGATCTCACAGAGTAACATATGCCAAAGGATTAAGAAGCATTATTCATCTACAGACTTGATGACTTAATTCACTGGAAGAAGCTCAAGCAATTGATCAAGCCTCAGTGATATAAATCAAGATTGTGGATTTAATCAAGTGACAGAGATCTCGTCAGGGTATCAATTAATTACAAGGATTTAGTCTGAAGAAAATCAAGAGTATCAAGGTCAAGGCATGAAGAAACGTCACGGAAGTTAGTCACTCATGAACCAGACAGTACATCGAGTGTCAACATTGAAGTGGTGGAATTGATTCATATATTTCAGTGATTTTCAGAAGATATACAAAAGAATGGTTGCTGCTCAAGATTAGTATTAATTCTCTATTAATTAATTAAGTCATATAATTTAATTAAGAAAATAAATTATATCTTCAAAGATTAATTTATTTGATTAATTGAATTAATTGATTAATTAATTCTGAATTAATATTAAGAATTTTCAGAATTTAAATTGGTTTAATAATTTGTTTTAATTCAACAAGACAACTGATTGTATTAGTATGACAATCGGTATGACAATCAATAGTCATACCGAAAGTCATGCTAATTCAAAAGGATTGTCTTACCAGAATTATTATAGGATTTAAATCTATTTATTTTCAGCAAAAACAATCTGATTGTCCTACCGAAAGTCTTGCTAGTTCATTCTGATTGTCTTGCTAGCTCTAAAGATAGTTCTACCGATTGTCTTGCTGAGCCAATGGATTGTCATTGCAGTTCATTTCCATTCGGCTGTTTTGATAAAAGAAGCAGAAGACATTCATTCTATTAAGACACAGAACACACAAGTCAAGAACAAAGCAGAAACAAAAGCAAAACATTTCATTTTTCATCTGCTTTATTCAAGATCAAAATTCTAGATTGTAAAGTTAAATCCAAACCACTAGAATTATTTATCTTGTTCTTGTGTAACAATCTAGCGGATCAAAATCCCTAGAACTTAATCTCAAATCGCTTATAGCATTTGATCTTTTTTATTGCAAAAATAGAAAAAGTTCATGTTGAATTTATTCTAGATTTGTGATAATTGATTTGAGATTAATCCCTTGTAAACGATACCGTTGTTGTAACACCTTTCAAGTTTAATAATAATTTTATTTAACTTGAATTTTGTTTCACTTTTTTATTCCGCATTTTATTCGATTAAACGGTATTATTTGTATTCAACCCCCCTTCTACAAACATATTGAGACCTAACAGAGTTGAGGTACTAATTAGTTGAGGTTCATCAGTACAAAAAGTATATATAAGTTGACAGAATCTAGCAAAGTAGACAACATTCCTATCCTCTGTCATCCTATCCCCAATAAAACCAATTATAGTCGTTGCAAAATCAAAATGAGTTTGGTTTATAATGGCATACCCGATGTGCTGACTCATTATGGGGATGGCATCAAAATTCGAACACTTGTTCCACTACGCCATAGATAGCCTATCGCAATGGTTTAATCATGCGTGTTACAAAATTATGTTACCTTAGCTATGCTCATCTTAGCCTATCGCAACTTAGTATTTTTGATGTTACCATAGTCTTTGTAACATGTTACTATAGCTTCAAAATGTTACATACGGTAACATGTGGAAACTTATGTTACAATAGGGTGTTAATGGGTAAAAAATATCATTTTACAAAAAGTTAAATATATATATATATATATAATTATTTGATTTCAAAATTAATCAATTTTGATAATATAATTAATAAATAATATTAATATTAACTAAGATTGATAAAATAATTTTTTATTAAATTTTGTAAACTGTATCAATTAGTAATTGATAATTTTTTATTTTTATAAAATTTAAACACAACTTAAAAATTAATTAAAAAATAAAAAAATGAAATTAGCAATATTGGACTATGATTGGGCTCTCGATCAGGCGCGGGGTAAAGTAGACTCAAAACTTTTGAACAGCCCGGGTAAAATTTTAGAGATGTCAAAATTTCCCTATCTAAACCGCTCTCTCTAAAGACCTCTCACACACTTACTCTCAGGTTTCGAGCTTCAAGCAAATTGGGGGGTTTTACATCAATTGAATCTACAATCTGAAATGGCTGATAGATTAAGCCACGTCGCTTCTCGTATTATGGAAGCAAACGGCGTCATTTCACGTTCAACCCACTTATCTCTTGGTCTCTGGTCTGGCATGAGGTCTCCCCTTAGGCAAACACATCGTTCCTCTCTCTCTCTCTCTCTCTCTCTCTCTCTCTCTCTCTCCTCTAATAATGTTTGTTTAATTAATACCCTCTAATTAAAATAATAATTTTGGGCATTTTTGAAATGCCCAATTTTATTTATCCTCTTACAGGTATGCAAACATTTTCTTGACGCAGTTAAAAAGAAGCAATACGGTTGATTCTGGTCTTGCCCCAATGGGGGAAAGGAGTGTATGTATAGACATATCCTTCCTCCAGGATATGTGCTGAAGTCTCAGTTGAAGACACTTTTGGAGGATGAGTCTAATATACTTGCTATCGCTATTGAGGATGAGATCGAAAATCAGGTGATCAACTTATTATTTCCTTAATTCCTAGTTTCATTATTTAACTCTAGATTATAATAGCCTGCTGCATCAGTTATCAGTTTATTAGTAAATTTTAATATCAACCATAGTTGTCAAATTTACAGTTTATCAGACTCTGAAACAGCTTATTTATTCTGAACTCTGCTATCTTCTCATCTTGGTTAAAACTGTCGGTGGTTTTAGTTCTTAAGTATACAACCGAAGAAAAGCTTACCAAGTTATTGAGAAAATATATTTTAAATTTGTGATTACCTTAATTCAAGAAGCTGCTAAATAAACAACTATAGCTATATAATACATCTCAATGAACAATACACTGAATGTTATTTTGCTAGCTGAAATCGATAATTGATATAAATTTTTAGGTTGTTGTGCAGTATCTTAACAGCTTCACAGGTGAAACTGTGTACAAATAAATAGAGCTGATATGATGCAGGTTAAAATTGATGAAGAAGAAACATCTAATATTTGAGATCAGTTACTTCTACTTATTATTGGTTTGCTTCGAACTGTGAGTATATATCTCCTGTTCCTGCATGTTATATGGTTATATATAGGCATAAGTATACTTTGATATTTTGAGAACCTTGATATTATTTATAAATAACTAAGGTTCAACACGATTTTTGGTGAACCCTGGTATATTTTGTGCTAAACATTAAATGGAACATATACTTAGTTATATACGTGTATGCACAACCTTATTGATTCTCATAGTTTGTATTAAATGATTGATTCTCATCTTACTAGGCTAAGATGGGTAGAGAAAACAATGACATGAACATTGACAAGATAAAGGAGAATGGAAGTGAAGTGTGATATAGTGTCAGGGCTTATGTATGACTAACCGCAGAAAAAGGTAATATGTCTTAGGAAGTCTTACAAAAAGATAGATGATTATTTAAATGCAGAAGATGAAGAAATTAAGATGCTCATGAAGAAGGTGGACACATTAGTAAGAGCTCTAGAGGTGGAGTCTAGGAAAATGAAGAGGGAAGTAGCAACAAGAGAAAAGAATTCAGCAGCAAATATGATTGATGCAATAAAGATCTTAAAAAAATAAAAAGGTCTGATCTCAGGAATCATACTTAACGTCTTCGGATCTGCATCAACTATATATAATGGGTATAAAGAGCAATTTCTTTACTATTAGATATCACAATGTCATTCAGCCCTGGAATTAAATGTACTCATAAAATATTGTACTATCATTTTAGTTTCAAGTTTGTTTCCCTCTATGATGCTGCAAATACCCATATATACCAGCTTATTATTTTATATGTTCATGCTTGTTACTCCCCCCTTTTTTCCATAATAGTTTTGTATTAATTGTTTAAAATTCTAACAGCGTACAAAATTAAGCACCACTACTCCGATCACTACCGAGCTCTTCTTTCAGTGAAAAAAAGATGGATACAAAAGAGGCTGGATTGGCTGCTCAGCAAGCAGAGAGAGCAAAGTATGACCACACGAGGTTAATCATTTCCTTCAAATCCATTCTTAAATTTAAAGACTAACTTTAGTTTCTAATTTGATATTCTTTTTTAACCAGTGGTCGGGAGTTGTTTCTTGCACATGCTAGCTTGTTTGTGGATGATGATGATGCTGTTGAATATGAGAAATTTGATAGAGAAGAACCTACTGTGCTGCTCAGTAATGCATGAGATTTTTTGTTTTAGAGCTACTGTGCTGAATGGATAGTTTCATTTGATTTTATAATTCTTCACTTTCAGACTTTTTTTTTTTTAATTCTTACCGTGTTCTGGGATTATAATATTTGATCCTTATTTGTATCAAATTGAATTCTATATCTAATTAAAATGGTGCTGAGGGGTTCTATTTGTATTTAATTATTTTTATTTGCTGCTAAATTTAGGCTGACCTGGAATTAGAAGCAATCAGGAAAAGGAGAATACAGGAGCTAATGGCTCAAATTGAAGGCTATGTATGTGAATATTCTTCACAGTTACCTTTGTAAGGTTTGTGAGGTGAATCACTTATTGAGTTGGTCCTTTTATATAGATTATCTCGTTTAAAGTGTCACATTTTTATCATGACAGATTGAATATTATCTAGTCAAAGTTTTTTAGTATGTCGAGTGACATCTTCAAGATGAAGATTTACCAATTAAAGCTTTGAAATCATGGAAAAGAAAATTACGTACTGCTGTTTCGTAAAGCTTCTGTTTCGTTTCTTGAATCGGTATATCTTTTTCCCTTCTTCTGCTTGTTCGCCTAAAATATATGTGCCTGTAGCGTGTTTTTATTGTGTCATTTGGTCTATTATTATGAAATTAGATTTTGTTGTGGTTTTTTCTGTGTATGTATAATTTAGTTGAAAGTAGAGTGATTGTCATCGGATTTTAGTGGTATTGATTTCGATATAATTGGATAAATCAGCTTCATTTGTATATATGTTATGTGTTTTTATGTACATGTAAATGCTGAAATGATTACTAGATTGGTAGTTTAAATATAGCAGCAGTTAATCGGATATGGTATCGATAAATGTATATATATATATATCTTCTTTACTATCTTATCGTGATTTTGTTCATTTTTTGATTTCGTTGATTTAGATGGATATAGGGACTGTTGTGGTTTATTTTTGTGTGTATAATTTAGTTGATATTAGAGTGATGTCATATTGTGTTGTGGACCTTGCGGCGGTATCTTTTCGGATAATTTATATAAATGGGCTGATTTGCTTGTATTTGTTTTCCTGCTCGCGCGCTTTTTATGTAGATATAGATATTTTAATGACTGCTAGGATATTGGGTTAACTTCTATCAATTAATCAGAAAGGGTAGTTTAATTGATTTGAATCCGGAACGGTAGTTGCTAATATTGCATATAAAATTTTTGTGTAATTTCTTTGTCTAAAGAGGATAAAGGAAATAGTTATGTTACTTAAATTTACAAGTTTTGCATTAGCTGCTAGTACATAGGATAGTCGACTCAGAGAACTTTTGAGGATGCCATTTTGTGTTGAATTATGTGGATTTTTAATTCTTTTGCAGTTTGGAAGGAAGGTAAGGAAAACAACTGTAGCCCCGACTGTCATTCCTGACCCAGATTACCGGATACCAGTTGTTTTACTTGGTCTGTGTGTTAAATGTATTGGATTTTTTTACCAGTTAAATGGCTAAATAAGAGTTCATGTGATTCTTTTTACTTCATTATATGATAGCAAATGATGGATAGAACTAGGCAGTTGTTCTTAATTCTTAATTCGACTTTCAGCTCAAATATATGGCAAACTTAAGTCTACTAAAGTTCAGGCTGACATTCAATATATCTTTATATTGGTTATTCCAAAAGTTATAGTTTTCATAATAATTTGCTTGATATTGAAACCTTTTGCAGTCCAGAGTTCAGTGTGTTCAGTTGGATGGATCTATGATTATGAAGGCAAGAGATGCTACCATCACAAGATTTACCGAGGATCCAGATTGTGAGCTTGAAAGCAGGAGGGGTTGCACTTAATATCATAGTGGCATCACTATTTTTTACCCATCTTCTTTTGCGTACTCCAAGTGTTTTTGTACTAGATTTCAGATGTTTATTTATCGTACTCTAGACTATAGACTATGTACCTATTTTTTGGATTATGTGGAGTTGACGGTGAAATATGTGAAAAATGAAGTAGTATTTGGTGGGGGTTTGTGAAAACCGATTTGAAGTTTGGTGGTTTGAATTGTTTATTTGTTGACTTGTATGAAAAACAGGTTTATGGCATGTTGAATTTACAAACCATTCGTGTCAATTTTTTTTGAAAAATATGTTACATTAAATACTAAAAATGTTACAAAGAAATTGGTATAATACAAAACATTAATGTTACAATATACATCAAAGGTAACATTAAAGTATGTCTATAGTATTACATTATAATGTTACCTTTGCAAACAAATGTGGGCCCCACTGGTGGGCCCTATTTTTTTTGAAAATTCTAAGTCCAAAGGTAACATACATATTGTGATACTATAGACATAGATTGATGTTACCTTTGACAGCTATTGTAACACAAATGTGAATGTTACACCAAGGCAAAAGTCATGTTTCCTTAGGGGCCAAAGGTAACTCGAAAAAAAGCAACTTAATTTTTATGTTACCTTAGGCCTTTTTTTGGCTGTGGTAACACTTTTTTGGGCCTGTTGTAACATTTACTTGGTGTTGCTGTAGGCCATTTATGGTATAGTGTTCCCAAAAGCTTTAGTGATGCAGTCGAAGAAGAAGCTCCATTCCCTCCTGATATGAGCCCGTTTCAACTGCCCAAGCTTTGCCAAACTCTGTTCATATCCCAAACTGGCCATTAACTCCTGAAGAGCTGATTCCTCTGGAATTGAAAAAGTACATCCTTCTGGGAGATGTAGAGCCTTACGTATTGTACCAGGAGTGACTGCATATGAAGAATCACCCACTTCGAAAACAATACTAGGAGTACCATTTGGACCACCATTATCAAAGTTTCCAGTCCTCCAAAGTGTCAGAACTTGTTGACTGGAGAAGACGGAAGGTTGGGTCAACGCATACCCAATTTCACTATGTGCAAGAAGATCTTGCACAAAATGCAATTCAGATGGAGCTTCAGCATTATCAAGAATAGCAGCATAATTGTTTGGAACAAATTTAGCTCCATCAATGATTAAATCCTTTGGTGCCATGAAATTAATCGAGATGTGTAAGTGCCTGTTAGGTGTTTGATAAAATGTCTATATGAAAAACCAACGTTAGAAGAAGTAAGAGAGTAAAAGCAATTAGAGAGAAAAAGTGTGAAAGGAAATAAAAGATTAAAAAAAAAATCCTCTCTCTGTCTTACTTATACCTTAAAAAAAATGTAACCGTTGGACACCTGTCAGACATGCAGTAATAACGGATAGTTACTGGGCTCGAGAAAACAGTAATCATTACTTACCCACTTGCAGTTTTTCAAGGGAAAAAAAACCGTTCCACTTACCCAGTTATTCCATTAATCAAGGTAAAATAGTTTTAATTCAAAATTGAAACCGTTCCCACTTATTTAATTATTTATCACAGCAACATCAATATTCTGAAAACAAAAAATTCAAGTGAAAAGGACCATAATAAATCAGATGAGCAAGTACTGATAAAATAAAATCAGAACTTAAGTGAAAACAGAATTTATATGGTCATCAGAATATGAATATATATCAGGATTTATCAATGCATTACAAAATATCTCAGAGACAAGATCTTGAAACAAAAACAAATTTCATTAATATATCAAGAGAATACATTCATGAAATTTAAATTACATCAGAACTTGTACAAGATTTCCCTAAGCTGCTAAACCTAACGTCAACAGCCTTTGTCCTAGCTCAAGAAGCAGGGCAGGGCAAGGTTTAAACTGAGACTGTTAGGTCAAATTTTATCCACAAATAAGTCAAGTAAAGAATCAGACGTGAATATCAGAACTTACACTTATATCAGAACTTAACAGTCATCAGAACATAATCTCTTAACTCGAAAAATGAATGCCTATCTTAGTAAATCCTCACACAAATTTTGATTTATATTCTTCAGAACATAATCATCAGAACATGCAATCAAAACTTGTCCTCAGAATTTGTGCAATGTGACACAATGACTGTTCATCTAAAACAACATAGATCACCACAGTGATTTTCATCATTCATATGGAGTGGTTAGTGTGTGTATTAAGCTAAATATCAGACAAAGAGTAAAGTCTGATTCATTTCAGTACATCTTAGAAATAAGGCATAACTAAAATTTTGCTAAAGAGCTGTCATTATCCTGAAACCTACTGGTGAATGAGTTCATGCTTGAGTCCACCTCAACTATTGTGTGCTAATTTTGTGCATCTTTTTAAATTCCTTTTTACAGTGGCTTCTCAGTGTAAGTGAGTCACGTCTGCTTATCAGAATTTATGCTATTATCAGAGTATTTCTCCATTAATCATAGAGTGTGAAAAGTCACCAAGAAAATATTTTATTTGCTTTTCTGATGCATATGACTTAATACCAGCAATGCACTTGGGTCTTCCCTTCCACATTTTTACTCTAGATCTCAAAGGAGTACCTGATTTTTAATCCTTGTTTCATTTTTTTTTATAAGTGAGGTTTATCAGCACTTAGTTCATTCAACAGGTTTACTAGCATCAGAACTTAACAGATGAGCAGCATTATTCTAGTTTGTGACTTAGTATTAAGATAGACAAAGTAAACTCAACTAAGCTCAATTATCAGAATTTGCTTGTGTCAATAGATTTCCACATAAATAATTACTTCTTACATGGGATCCCTTGTTTATTGAAGACTACTAGGTCAGCATCTAGCACAGTTATCCTCATAGGATTCAATAGTTACCTAAACAGACATATCACTATCATAGTTTAGAAACATTGATCAGACAACAGTCAGTACTTAAACATATTTTTCATTTAAGCACAGAATACACAAAGAGATTGAATTCTGTAAATACTGATCATAAAATCTGATGTAACAGAACAAAACTAAGCAGATTTAGAGAAAGAACCTGAAACCATTCCAAGTTCATTTACCAATCTTGTAAAAGTAGCTTCACACAATGGTTTTGTGAAGATATCTGCTAGTTGTTGATCTGTTGGAACAAAGTGCAATTCCACTGTACCTTCATCTACATGTTCCCTGATGAAGTGGTACCTGATGCTGATGTGCTTTGTCATAGAGTGTTGAACTGGATTACCTGTCATAGCAATAGCACTTTGATTATCACAGTAAATAGGGATTTTGAAATATGTTAACCCATAATCCAGTAACTGATTATTCATCCAAAGAATCTGTGCACAACAACTTCCTGCAGCAATATATTCTGCTTCTGCAGTTGATGTGGAAATTGACTTTTATTTCTTGCTAAACCAAGAAACCAATCTGCCTCCAAGAAATTGGCAGCTTCCACTTGTGCTTTTCCTGTCAATTTTGCAACCTGCAAAATCTGCATCTGAGTAACCTATTAGTTTAAAATCTGATTCTCTGGGATACCATAATCCCAGATCAGTTGTTCCCTTAAGATATTTAAAAATTCTTTTCACAGCTGTTAAGTGAGATTCTCTTGGATCTGCTTGAAATCTTGCACAAAGACAGGTAGCATACATGATATCAGGTCTACTAGCAGTTAGATAGAGTAGAGAGCCAATCATACCTCTACAATCAGTAATATCTACTGATTTACCAGTATCCTTATCCAGTTTTGTTGCAGTGGCCATGGGAGTGGATGCACTTGAACAATCTTGCATTCCAAATTTCTTCAGCAAGTTTCTGGTGTACTTAGTTTGACAAATAAAAGTGCCTTCTTCATTTTGCTTGACTTGAAAGCCCATAAAATAGCTAAGTTCCCCCATCATACTCATCTGATACCTTGACTGCATCAGTTTGGCAAACTTCTTGCAAAGTCTGTCATTTGTAGACCCAAAAATGATATCATCAACATAAATCTGGACTAGAAGTAAGTCATTTCCATGGTTGAGGTAGAACAGTGTTTTGTCTATTGTTCCTCTATTGAATCCACTTTCCAGAAGAAACTGAGCTAAAGTCTCATACCATGCTCTAGGAGCTTGCTTAAGTCCATAAAGTGCTTTATCAAGCCTGTAGACATAATCTGGATGTTTGGAATCTACAAAGCCTGGAGGTTGTTCAACATATACTTCCTCCTCCAATTCTCCATTGAGAAAAGCACTTTTCACATCCATTTGAAAGACAGTAAACTTTTTGTGAGCAGCATAAGCCAAAAATATCCTTATGGCTTCTAACCTAGCAACTGGTGCAAATGTTTCATCATAATCAATTCCCTCTTGTTGAGAATATCATTTTGCAACCAGCCTTGCCTTATTCCTTGTAATTATGCCATCACTGTCAGTTTTGTTTCTGAACACCCACTTTGTACCAAAAACAGATCTATTCTTTGGTCTTGGCACTAGGGTCCAGACTTTGTTTCTTTCAAATTCATTTAACTCTTCCTGCATTGCTTGCACCCAATCAGCATCTTGAAGAGCTTCTTCCACTTTCTTTGGCTCAGTCTGAGAGAGAAAAGAATTGTAAAGACATTCGTTTGAAGTACCTGTTCTAGTTCTGACACCTGCATCAGGATTTCCAATTATCAAATCAGGTGTATGTGATTTAGTCCACTTCCTTGCAAATGGAAGGTTTTCTCTAGAACTGGATGCTCCACCATTATCCATGATGTCTTCATTTTCATTTTCTGATGCTCCCCCTGAAAGTATGCTCTCTGAGTTGGATTCTTCAGAATTTAGATTTTCAGAACTATCAGAACTTTGCTTGTCAGAACTTGACGAATCAGAACTTGAAGAGCCAGATGTGTGTTCTGATGCTTCTTGAGATGTGGTATGTTCTTGAGTATGCTCCCCCTGCATAGGTGCATCTTTCTTTGGCGTAGTCACCATAGTTTCAATAACATCAGAGTTTAATCCATCAGAGTTTACAGCATCAGGACTTAGACTGTCAGGATTTTCAGTATCAGTACTTGAGTCTTCATTTTCAAATCTCAGCTGATCATGATCAATAAAATCTTCAAGACCAGTAATATTCTTGTCATCAAAAGAGACATTGATAGATTCCATGACCACTCTTGTTCTCAAATTATAGACTCTGAAGGCTTTTGTGGAAAGTGGATATCCAACAAATATTCCTTCATCAGCTTTTAGATCAAATTTAGATAGCTGTTCAGGATGAGTCTTGAGAACAAAACACTTGCATCCAAATACATGAAAGTACTTCAGATTTGGCTTCTTTTTCTTCACCATCTCATATGGTGTTTTTCCTTGCTTGTTAATGAGTGTTGCATTTTGAGTAAAACAAGCAGTCTGCACAGCTTCAGCCCATAAATAGGTTGGAAGCTTTGCTTCTTCAAGCATTGTACGTGCAGCTTCAATGAGAGTTCTATTCTTCCTTTCAACAACTCCATTTTGCTGTGGAGTTCCAGGAGCAGAAATTTCCTGCTTAATTCCATGATTTTTGCAGAACTCTTCCATTATCAAATTCTTGAACTCAGTGCCATTATCACTCCTTATGGTTTTTACAGAATCTTTGACCAATTTATCCAGATGTTTGACATGATCAATCAAGATAGATGCAGTTTCACTTTTTGTGTGCAAGAAATACACCCATGTGTATCTGGTGAACTCATCCACTATGACCAATGCATATTTCTTCTTTGCAATAGACATGACATTCACTGGACCAAATAGATCAACATGTAGTAGATGATAAGGCTCAAGAATTGATGATTCAGTCTTGCTCTTGAATGAAGATTTTCTTTGTTTGGCCTTCTGACAAGAATCACAAAGGCCATCAGGAGCAAATACTGACTTTGGCAGTCCTCTCACAAGATCTTTCTTGACTAGTTCATTTATATTGTTGAAATTTAAATGAGAGAGTTTCTTGTGCCAATTCCATCTTTCTTCAATTGATGCTCTACTCATCAGACAGATTGCAGAACCATCAGTACTTGTTGAAAGCTTAGCTTCATAAATGTTACCACGCCTGTATCCTTTTAGAACAACTTTGCCTTTGGATTTACTCACAACTTCACAGTGTTCTTCAAAGAAATTAATATGATAACCTCTGTCACAGATTTGACTAATACACAGCAGATTGTGTTTAAGTCCTAAGACCAGAGCTACATCTTTAATGATGACATTCCCAAGATTGATATTGCCATATCCCAATGTTTTTCCAATGTTGCCATCTCCATAAGAAACACTTGGGCCAGCTTTCTCCACAAAGTCTGATAGCAGGGCTTTATTTCCAGTCATATGTCCTGAACATCCACTATCCAGAACTAGAATATTTTTCCTGTTGCCCTTTATTTCAGCAGCTTCAGAACTGCTATCAGCACTTTCTTTATCAGCATTTGCCATCAACGCATAGTTCTCCTCACTTTCAGAGTCTGAGGTGTCTGTCCAGCTTTTCTGCTTTGTGACAAGAGCCTTGCCTTTGTCACCCTTTACTTTCTTGCAATCAGGAGATATGTGGCCTTTCTCACCACAGTTATAGCATTTGACATTGGTATAATCTCCTCTATCAGACTTTCCTCCTCTGCCTTTAGATCTTTTGAAATTCTTCTTATCAGAACTTGTGTCTTTCCTGGAAAACTTCTTTCCCTTCCTGAACTTCCTGTATGCAATCTTTGTGATCCCTTTCACCATAAGAGCACACAGCTTCATCATCTCCTCATCAGCATCAGTCTCAGGCAAGCTTTCAGAATCTGAGTCATCATCACTTTCAGAACTTGATGACTCGGTATCAGACTTTGTGAAAAGAGCTTTACCCTTGTCTTTTCTTGAGGTAGCTGCCTTGGGGGATTCTTCTTCAGCCTTAAGAGCAACTGTCCTTGACTTTCCTCCTTTCCTCTTGCTTCTTTGTTCCATCTCAAGTTCATGAGTCTTGAGCATTCCATAAATTTCATCAAGAGTTGTTTCATCAAGACTGTAGTTGTCTCTTATTATTGTTGCCTTCAAATCCCAACATTCAGGAAGAGCTAACAGGAATTTAAGGTTTGAATCTTCAAGATCATACTCCTTATTAACCAGTGACAGATCATTCAAGAGTTTGACAAATCTATCATATAAATCAGTCAATGACTCATTAGCCTTTGAGTCAAAGTGTTCATACTCTTGAGTGAGTATTGTCTTCCTGTTCTTCTTAATTGTATCAGTTCCCTGACACCTTGTTTCCAGAGCATCCCATATCTCCTTAGCAGTCTTGCAGTTAATTACCCTGTTTGACATTACATTATCAATGGCACTATGCAGTAAGTGTCGTACCTTAGCATCCCTAGCAATTGATGCGATATCTTCAGCAGTATAATCACTCTTCTCCTTTGGTACGGTCTTTGCTGCTTCACCTGCAACTGCAACTGCGAGCTTGGTTGGTTTGTGAGGCCCTTCCTTGATTCTATCAAGATATTCTGGATCTGTAGCTTCCAGAAACATGGTCATCCTCACCTTCCATATGGCATATTCAGATGGTCTCAGTATGGGAACTCTGATGGTTTCATACCGACTTTGAATTTGTGTCTTCGGAGGTTCTTCAGTTTTGGTAGGCTTAGTTGGAGTTTCTGTGTCAGACATAATTGTGTTTGGATCTTTAACTGTATGTGTGTTAACAGATAGGCTCTGATACCACTTGTTAGGTCACACACACTGTAGATGGGGTGAATACAGTGTAAAATACAATCAAATCGAACTTTTAATGTTTCAAGTAACAGAAAACAAACTTTATTGAAACAATAAACTCTGTTACAGTATAGAACTGTTACCTCTCAGTGATGAACAAATATCACGAGAGCTTCTAGGGTTACTATGAATAATCTTCTCGAATATGATAACACTTATAGTGTAAACCCTATGTCTGTGTTTATATACTACACAGTTACAAGATAATCACTAATTGATACGGAATATAATTCTGCTTCCTAAAATATATCAATCAGATATCTTTTCTTCCAAGTATTCCATTCTTCACGGAACTCCTTCTTCATGCATATCTCTTCTTATGTTTATCTCGATCTTCTTTCCTTTAATCAGCTACTATCCTTATCTGAACATACTCCAGCACTTAAGTTCTGATATCCATCTTCTGATGATTATCTCCTGATAATATAAGTACTGATATCCTTAAGTCCTGACTTCCAGTAAGTACTGATTTATCCTGTTTAAGTAAGATCTGAAAACTAAACATAAATCATATTAGCCATGACATTATCAAATATATCTAACAGGTAGCATACATGATATCAGGTCTACTAGTAGTTAGATAGAGTAGAGAGCCAATCATACCTCTATAATCAGTAATATCTACTAATTTACCAGCATCCTTATCCAATTTTGTTCAGTGGCCATGGGAGTGGATGCACTTGAACAATCTTGCATTCCAAATTTCTTCAGCAAATTTCTGGTATACTTGGATTGACAAATAAAAGTGCCTTCTTCATTCTACTTAACTTGAAGGCCCATAAAATAGCTAAGTTCCCCCATCATACTCATTTGATATCTTGACTGCATTAGTTTGGCAAACTTCTTGCAAAGTCTGTCATTTGTAGAACCAAAAATGATATCATCAACATATATCTGCACCAAAAGTAAGTCATTTCCATGGTTGAGGTAGAACAGTGTTTTGTCAATAGTTCCTCTGTTAAATCCACTTTCCAGAAGAAACTGAGCTAAAGTCTCATACCATGCTCTTGGAGCTTGCTTAAGGCCATAAAGTGCTTTATCAAGCCTGTAGACATGATTTGAAAATTTGGAATCTACAAAGCCTGGAGGTTGTTCAACATATACTTCCTCTTCCAATTCTCCATTGAGAAAAGCACTTTTCACATCCATTTGAAAGACAGTAAACTTTTTGGGAGCAGCATAAGCCAAAAATATCTTTATGGCTTCCAATCTAGCAACTGGTACAAATATTTCATCATAATCAATTCCCTCATGTTGAGAATATCCTTTTGCAACCAGCCTTGCTTTATTCCTTGTAATTATGCCATCACTATCAGTTTTGTTTCTGAACACCCACTTTGTACCAACAACAGATCTGTTCTTTGGTCTTGGCACTAGGGTCCAGACTTTGTTTCTTTCAAATTCATTTAACTCTTCCTGCATTGCTTGCACCCAATCAGCATCTTGAAGAGCTTCTTCCACTTTCTTTGGTTCAGTCTGAGAAAGAAAAGAATTATAGAGACATTCACTTGAAGTAGCTGTTCTAGTTCTGACACCTGCATCAGGATTTCCAATTATTAAATCAGGTGTATGTGATTTAGTCCACTTCCTTGCAGATAGAAGGTTTTCTCTAGAACTGGATGCTCCCCTATGCTCCATGTTGTCTTCATTAACATTTTCTGATGCTCCCCCTGAAACTATGCTCTCTTAGTTGGATTCTTCAGAATTTAAGTTTTGAGAATTATCAGAACTCGGCTTATCAGATTTTGATGAATCAGAACTTGAAGAGCCAGTTGTAGGTTCTGATGCTTCTTGAGATGTGATTCTATCTTCAGTATGCTCCCCCTGCACAGGTGCATCTTCCTTTGGCGTAGTAACCACGGTTTCAATAACATCAGAGTTTAATCCATCAGAGTTTGTAGTATCAGGATTTAGACTGTCAGGATTTTCAGTATCAGAATTTAAGTCTTCATTTTCAAATCTCAGCTGATCATGATCATTGAAATCTTCAAGGGAGACATTGATAGATTCCATAACAACCCTTGTTCTTAAATTGTAGACTCTGAAGGCTTTTATGGAAAGTGGATATCCAACAAAAATTCGTTCATCAGCTTTTAAATCAAATTTGGATAGCTGTTCAGGATGGGTCTTAAGAACAAAACACTTGCATCCAAATACATGAAAATACTTTAGATTTGGCTTCTTTTTCTTCACCATCTCATATGGTGTCTTTCCATGCTTGTTAATGAGTGTTGCATTCTGAGTAAAACAAACAGTCTGCACAGCTTCATCCCAAAAATAGGTTGGAAGCTTTGCTTCATCAAGCATTGTCCGTGCAGGTTCAATAAGAGTACTATTCTTTCTTTCAACAACTCTATTTTACTGTGGAGTTCCAGGAGCAGAAAATTCCTGCTTGATTCCATGGTCTTTGCAGAACTCTTCCATGATCAAATTCTTGAACTCAGTGTCATTATCACTTCTTATGATCTTCACAGAATCTTTGACCAATTTATCTAGTTGCTTGACATGATCAATCAAGATAGATGCAGTTTCACTTTTTGTGTTCAAGAGATACACCCATGTGTATCTTAGAAATAAGGCATAACTAAAACTTTACTAAAAACCTGTCATTATTCTGAACCTACTATTGAATGAATTCATGCTTGAGTCCACCTCATCTATTTTATGCTAATTTTGTGCATCTTTTTAAATTCTATTTTACAGTGGCTTCTCAGTGTAAGTGAGTCACGACTACTTATCAGAATTTATGCTATTATCAGAGTATTTCTCCAGTAATCATAGAGTGTGAAAAGTCACCAAGAAAATATTTTATTTGCTTTTCTGATGCATATTACTTAATACCAGCAATGCACTTGGGTCTTCCCCTCCACATTTTTACTCTAGATCTCAAAGGAGTACCTGATTTTTAATCCATGTTTCTCTTTCTTTTTCTTTTGATAAGTGAGGTTTATCAGCACTTAGTACATTCAACAGATTTACTAGCATCAGAACTTAACAGATGAGTAGCATTATTCTAGTTTGTGACTTAGTAATAAGATAGACAAAGTAAATTCAACTAAGCTCAATATCAGAATTTGCTTGTGTCGATAGATTTCCACAGAAATAATTACTTCTTACATGGGATCCCTTGTTTATTGAAGACTACTAGGTCAGCATCTAGCACAGTTATCCTCATAGGATTGAATAGTTACTTAAACAGACATATCACTATCAGAATTTAGAAACTTTTATCAGACAACAGTCAGTATTTAAAAACATTTCTCAATTAAGCACGGAATACACAAAGAGATTAAATTCTGTAAATACTGATCATAAAGTCTGATGCATCAGAACAAAACTAAGCAGATTTAGAGAAAGAACCTGAAACCATTCCAAGTTCATTTACCAATCTTGTAAAAGTAGCTTCACACAATGGTTATGTGAAGATATCTGCTAGTTGTTGATCTGTTGGAACAAAGTGCAATTCCACTGTACCTTCATCTACATGTTCCCTGATGAAGTGGTACCTGATGCTGATGTGCTTTGTCATAGAGTGTTGA